>NC_079226.1:31055080-31123544 GCF_029633865.1 Lampris incognitus
TGATATCGCTGACGAATATCTCGAACGTCTCTCAGGGCGTCACAGTGGCCCAATGGTTAGCGCCAGAAGGTCCTGGGTTCGAAACCCAGGCTGTCCCAGGTCCTTTCTGTGTGGAGTTTGCGTGTTCTCCCTGTGTCTGTGTGGGTTTCCTCCGGGTGCTCCGGTTTCCTCCCACCACCAAAAAGACATGCTTGTTGGGCGTCCGGGTAGCATAGCGGTCAGGCGTCCCTACAGACACAATTGGCCGTGTCTGCGGGTGGGAAGCCGGATGTGGGTATGTGTCCTGGTCGCTGCACTAGCGCCTCCTCAGGTGAAAAGAAGCAGGTGGCGACTCCATGTGTATTGGAGGGGGTATGTGGTAGTCTGCAGCCCTCCCCAGATTGACAGAGGGGGTGGAGCAGCAACCGGGACGGCTCTGAAGAGTGGGGTAATGGGCCGGATACAATTAGGGAGAAAAAGGGAGAAAAAAAATCCAAAAAGGACATGCATGTAAGGGTTAATGCTCCTGTCTGTGCCCCTGACCGAGTTAATGCAAAGAAGAACAGGAGTTGGTCCCCGGGCGCTGCAGCTGCCCACTGCCCCTATACAATAGGATGGGTTAAATGCAGAGAACAAATTCATTGTAAGAATACAATGGCAAATAAAGTGGCCTTCTTTCTTCTCTTCTAAATTGATTCCTTACAGCACCAAAAATTGTTTTGCTTCTCCACAGGACTAGTGCAGTGATATGGAAGCATGTCAGGGCCACCAAAGAGGTTTTATCTCTCTCTCTCTAAAAGGGGGTGCACGTGGGGGGTTACATTCTGAGTTTAAAGTCAGCATTTCTTTTTTTGGGGGGGGGGGAATCCCCCCTTCCCCGCCAATTGTATCCGGCCAATCACCCCACTCTTCCGAGCCGTCCCGGTCGCTGCTCCAGCCCCTCTGCCGATCCGGGGAGGGCTGCAGACTACCACATGCCCCCTCCGATACATGTGGAGTCACCAGCTGCTTCTTTTCACTAGTGCGTAGGAGGGTCACCCTATTCCCCCCAGTTCCCCCTCCCCCCTGAACAGGTGTTTCGACAGACCAGAGGGGGGCGCTAGTGCAGCGACCAGAACACATACCCACAGCCGGCTTCCCACACGCAGACACGGCCAATTTTGTCTGTAGGGATGCCTGACCAAGCCGGAGGTAACATGGGGATTCGAACCAGCAATCCCCGTGTTGTTAGGCAACGGAATAGACCGCTACACTATCTGGTTGCCCTAAAGTCTGAATTTCTGAGGAAAGAAAAAAGAAAAAAGTCAGCTTAGTGTTTATCAGGGCTATTCGTTAAAGTGGATGACATGGAAGCTCTTATCAAGTTATATTTTGGAATTGGATTTCGCCGCTGTCTGCTGGCACAAAATCCCCGTATTATAACAAGTATTGGTGCTTTGAAGCACCGTTGTCGTGAACCGGGTCTGTTCAGGAGGTGAACTCTCGGATTTAAACAAGCCTTTGTGCAGGAGGAGCTATCCAGAAATGGCCGAACGGCTGGCTATCACTGCGAGCATCTTCCAGCTATTCAAAGGGGATTTGTGGTGCAACAAGATGTGATACGACAGATTATCAAATTAATTGATCCTCGAGGTGTGGATGCATCCTGTCACATTAATTTGACCCGCTCCATCTCGCTGCAGGGTATCTTTGCTACTCTTTTATTTTTTTTTATTATGGAGAGGCCTTTCTACCGAGATCACACTGTTTTCCTTATGCAGAAAAAAAAAAGAAAGAAGCAATGTTTGCTAACTTTCTCTGGGACATGACGTAAATAAGTGTGATGTTTCTAACGCAGTGTGTAGACAGGTTTCCAGGCCCTGGGGCCCCGGCGATCTGCTGGATCGGGCCCACGGAGGGGACGGCTGTCTGCTGTTATGGAGTGGAGGGTGTGTGAAGTTCTGATCCGTAAATGTCATTCCATCTCTTGGCTCTCTCTCAGAAAACGTGCTCTTTCCATCTCTCTGAAGGGTATCACCCTTCTTCTCCCTCCCTCCCTCCCTCTTTCTCTCTCTCTCTATCCTCCCTATCCATGCCTCTCTCCCTCATCATGTCTTTGAGACGCTTAATCTGATTTTGAACTGGCTCCCAAATGATGCACTACCCTTCAGAGCTCCATTTACCTAGGAGACACACATACACACACACACACACCTGCCAGACACCGCTCTTATCATCCCTCCCCCCACCCCTCTCTCTCTCTCTCTCCCCGTCTGTCTCTCTCTCTCACTCTCTGTCTTCCTGTTTGTCTGTCTGTCTCTTTCTCCCTCTCTCTCGCTCGCCGTCTGTCTCTCTCTTGCGCTCAAACTCGCTCTCTCTCTCTCTCTCTCTCTCCCTCTGTCTTCCTGTTTGTCTGTCTGTCTCCCTCTCTCTCCCTCTGTCTCTCTCTTGCTCTCAAGCTCGCTCTTGCTCTCTCTCTCACTCTCCCTCTGTCTTCCTGTTTGTCTGTCTGTCTCCCTCTCTCTCCCTCTGTCTCTCTCTTGCTCTCAAGCTCGCTCTCTCTCTCTCTCTCTCTCCCTCTGTCTTCCTGTTTGTCTGTCTGTCTCCCTCTCTCTCCCTCTGTCTCTCTCTTGCTCTCAAACTCGCTCTCTCTCTCTCTCTCTCTCCCTCTGTCTTCCTGTTTGTCTGTCTGTCTCCCTCTCTCTCCCTCTGTCTCTCTCTTGCTCTCAAGCTCGCTCTTGCTCTCTCTCTCACTCTCCCTCTGTCTCTCTGTCTGTCCGTCTCTCTCTTCCTGTCTGTCTGTCTCTGTCTCCTCTCTCTTCTCTCTCTCTCTGTATGTCTGTCTCTCTTAAACAAACAGACACACACACACACACACACCTGTGTACCACACCTTCATATACCATTAAGCCTCTTTCTCCCTTGGAGCGCCTGCTCTACAAATGTCAGGGGAAGGAACAGATGCTGCGATGGTGGGTGGGGCGAGGTGGGGATTTGAGAGAAGAGGAGGATGGAAAAGTGTTTTCGATGAGGGGGTTGAGTTAGAGATGCACCCATCACACACGAGGAGGATTTCACTTTTGCGTTAAATCACATTATCAGAAGAGTGCAGGGTATGCCAGCCAGGGAAGGGGAGAGGAGGAGGAGGTGAGAGAAAGCACACTCTCTGCACGCGGTTGTAGGCTGTCATGTGAAGGCTGAGAAACCGCACAGATCGAGGAGCAGAGATTTTATGTCGATGGTTTATTGTCGGGGTGTTTTCCATCATGCACCGGCATCGTTTAGACGGTTCATTTGGATGTGTTTGTCGGCCGGCCGAGGGGATCGGGTGTCGGTTTCACGGTGACTTTGTCCTGTGCGCCGACAGGAGCTTCAAAGAAAAGTCTGAGACGGCACGGAGGAGTGTATAATCACCAACATAATATGCACTCACACGCACTCGTACTTACTACACGCGCTGCCGTCGTAATCTGAGACACGCCCGGAGACACACACCCACAGACATGCATTGGTGCTGCATTAGAAACAGTATTCAAACACACAGAATGTAGTATTTTTATACGGGTGTGTGTACACACAAACACGCACACACACACACACACGCGGACAGAATTTGCAGCACGGTGGTGCAGTGGTTAGCGCTGTCGCTTCACAGCAAGAAGGACCCAGGTTCAAACCCCAGGGTTGTCCAACCTCGGGGGTCATCCCAGGTCATCCTCTGTGCGGAGTTTGCATGTTCTCCCCGTGTCTGCGGTGGGTTTTCTCCGGGTGCTCCAGTCTCCCCCACCATCAAAAAGACACGCATGTTAGGGCTAGTACTCCTGTCTGATCCCCTGACCGAGGCGCGGCAAGAGGAACTGGAGGTGGTCCCCGGGCGCTGCACGGCGGCTGCCCACTGCTGCTAGCTACACAGCTAGGATGGGCTAAATGCAGAGCGTAATTTCCCTAATGGGATAATTAAAGTATATCAAAATCCAAAAAAAAAATTAAAAATGAAAAAAAAATTCTGTATACACATATGAGGGAAACAATCACAGTGGAACACGTGCAACACGCACATATACACACATTGCTGTGTGCTGCTCATGACTATTTAATTTGTTTGTGTAATACCAGTTATGCATTGCTTTTCGCACCATCCAAATTTGCCCCCAGCGGATTCTGAAAGGTCCATTTATCCACCACCTTGCCTCCTGCTTACCAACACACATGCCCACGGTGCACCTGGCCAAACATGCAGCCCGCTTAATATGCAGTGGACTCCCCGAGACGCTCAACACTTAAAGCAGAGTTAATTAAACATCAGGCATTAATCAAGATGAGGCCGTTAATCTCAACACGATTATCTGTGATATTCCATAAATTATGCGTGCGTCCCGGGTCCAACCAGCGCAAAGGGTTAGGCGCACACTCTTACCCATGCACAATCACACACACATAGTTTATGTGCGTAAATATAAACTCACACACACACACACACACACACACACACACACACACACACACACACACACACACACACACACATCTGTGCTCTAGACGGCTATAGATCACCAAATTGTCAACGCTTGAGTGGATTTGTGTATCTATGGAGTTCTGTGGGGCAAATCTGAGCATATGAATATGTGTGTGTGTGTGTGTGTGTGTGTGGATAAGTTGTGTTTGCGTGTTTGTGTGAGTGTGTATGTGACTTTGTGTGTGCGAGTGGGTTCTGATTGCTCTTTGATGCCTTTACATGTTTCAATTAACATCAATCAACACTCGGATTGCAGCTGTGCATATCAAACAGGACCGGAGACTGGAGCTGCAGAGACGGAGAGATGGAGAGAGAGAGAGAGAGAGAGAGAGAGAGAGAGAGAGAGAGAGAGAGAGAGAGAGAGAGAGAGAGAGAGAGATGGATGGAGAGAGAGAGAGATGGAGAGCGAGAGAGAGTGATGCAGAGGTCATTTACGGATCACTGAACATGACCGTCCCTCCAGTTGGAGGATAATGGGGTTAAAAGTTACTGTAGACTGAAGTGCTACCGGCAACCTTACAAGCAAAGGTGTGCACACAGATAGACAAAGAAACACATAAAAACGCACACAAAGGCAAACACACAGCTGCTCGCACAAATATGCACACACGTGCATGTGCACATGCACTCACAGATGCACCACACATACAGGTGCACATGCACGCACGCACACACACACACACACACACACACAGGGTTAATTGAGAGATTGCACATTTTGGAGGTGTTTGCCAGCTAAGGAGAATCACTCATAAACTGCTCAGTACTTAGGAAGATCTGACGCATGCAATCTTTTTATACGACTCCAAATTGGAGGCGACTTTGCGGAGCGTAAAAGTCAGAGCTGGCATTTGGAGACAGATTATAGCGTTCTTGTGTTTCGCTCGCTCTTCAGCTCCGAGGAGCGGGGCCTGTTGTTATCGCTGCTCTTTGGAAGGAGTGGAGCCGAGTTTGTCGCTCAGAGGAGAGCGGCTCTTATTACCCGCCAACTTTTCTTTCTGGATGCTTCTGTGGCCTTACATCACACACTCAAGAACAGAGGGGGGGGGGGAATTCACAGACTAAACGTGTATATGACGCATGTGAAGTATATACGTACATGTATGCACACAAGCACACAAAAACACACAAACACACACACACACACACACACACACACACACACACACACACACACACAGCCAGGGGCATTTGTCTTGCTGAACACATGCATGCATGCACATTATGTAACACACAACTCACACTACTGTGCACTCTTCTTCTTTGTTCTCTCTCTTTCTCTCTCTCTCTCTCTCACACACCCACACCCACACCCACACACACACCCACCCACACCCACCCACACACACAGCACATAACATCAGAGAAGTTGCTATCTAATCCCTTTATTTTGCTTTGAAATGACAAAAGCTGTTTTGCTGTGAGTGGGCCACCCTTGCGTCTTTGTTGATAATAAGCTATTTCGCCGGTCTGTGATCTGCTCCAATTAAAGCCCCTGGCTAGAAGCCCTCACAGCAGATTAGAGACTCAGAACTGATGTACAGATCGTCCCCATTTCATGCTGTTACCAGTGTCATAACTCAGGTGGGGGGGAGGTCTGACTGGTCAGCTGTCAGCAGACGACCTCTAGCCTCAATAAAACGAACCCGCTGTAATGGTGCAGAGTTTTTGGCACCGAACCCCCACCCCCACCCCCCCTCCCCAAACCTCATCTGCATATGGAAACATGCCCCTACTGAAACTGGGTTGAATCCTATTGTTCTTCCCTCTGTTATCTGCCATATCTTGTGTCTCACAGGTTTCAGATCACAGGCAGATCGTATTACATTCGGTTCTACCTGTCTGAAGGATGCAAGGTTAGCAGGCGACCCAACCCTCTCACATAAAACCCAAGCAGCAAAGATGGTCATCAGATAATTTACTACAAGAACTGCCCTGTCTGTTTGTTTGTTTATTGGATTTTCCTCCCTTTTTCTCCCCAGTTGTATCCGGCCAATTACCCCACTCTTCCGAGCCGTCCCGGTCGCTGCTCCACCCCCTCTGCCGATTCCGGGAGGGCTGCAGACTACCACATGCTTCCTCCGATACATGTGGAGTCACCAGCCGCTTCTCTTCACCTGACAGTGAAGAGTTTCACCAGGGGGACGTATCACGTGGGATGATCATGCTATTACCCCCAGTCCACCCCCCCCCAAACAGGCGCCCCCCAACCGTCCAGAGGAGACGCCGGTGCAATGACCAGGACACATACCCACATCCAGCTTCCCACCCGCAGACACGGCCAATTGTGTCTGTAGGGACACCCGACCAAGCCGGAGGTAACGCAGGGATTCGAACCGGCGATCCCTGTGTTGGTAGGCAACGGAATAGACCACAACGGTACCCAGACACCCAAAGAACTGCCCTGTTAAATGGATATCAGAGGTCAGTCCATCGCTAGTAGGATTTGGCGGCACGGTGGCACAGTGGTTACCGCTGTCGCCTCACAGCAAGAAGGTCCCGGGTTCGAATCTCAAGGTTGTTCAACCTTGGGGGGGGAAGTCATCCCATCCCAGGTCGCCCTCTGTGTGGAGTTTGCATGTTTTCCCCGTGTCTACAGTGGGTTTCGTCCAGGTGCTACGGTCCCCCGCCCCCCGTGAAAAAAAGAAATGCATGTTAAGGTTAGTACTCCCGTTTGTGCGCCTGACCCGAGGCATGGCAAGATGAACTGGAGTTGGCCCCCCGGGCGCTGCACAGCGGCTGCCCACTGCTCCCAGCTACACAACTAGGACGGGGTAAATGCAGAGAAGAATCTCCCTTCGGGGATCAATACAGTATATCTAAAAAAGACTGCACTAGTTATCCAAAAACCTACAACAGAGAACTGAATCCCTTGAATTTACACCGTCTGAAGTCGTGACAGTGGAAATCATGACAAGGCAGATATAAAATTCATTATCGGGACAAACCCCCGATCATTTGAGTGTTCTTAACACACTGGGAGCATTGTGTGCATTTTGTTTTTGTTTTTTGTTTTTCCTGGACCTGATAAGCCGAGACAGAACTGAAGTGAAATCTTGAGCTGAATTAATGAGATGTTGACTCGTAAATGAGACCTGAGCGCAGCACCTTGAGCTTGCTGAACGATGTCAGAGTAATTACGCTCAGTTAGGCAGGGCGAGTCGCTGAATCTTCAGCTGGAGCATTTACAGTAAACCAAGAGGAAAATGATTCGGGGCTACGCTTCACTGCAACGCTCTTACACGAAACCCCAAGTGTATTATCTTCCTGGAGTACCTTAAAGACACCACTTAGCGACTAAAAAGGGGGGAAAAGCATGTATATTTTTACATAAAGAGTAAGTGAGAACTTGTTTTTTTGCTCGTCTTCGCCTACTCGTATTTCGAAAACAGGGTGAATAACAGGGGTGTAGATGAAGTGGACAGTGATGGAGATGTGGGAGGGGGTGAAGATTGTAATGCCGTGGTAAAACATCACCGCCCAGTTTCTCACAAGTTACCCAGAGAGTTTAGTTGGCTTTCTGATCAGCTCACATGTTATTAAAGGTTTACCTGCACACGTGTCGCCTGCATCACACGGGTCTGAGTCTTTGATGCTCCCATATCAAGTATGCAAATCAGACGGGGTTGATTTTAATGCGAAAAATCTTAAGATGGTCTCCATCAAAGAGATCATGTGCTGCGTCTCGTTTTTTACTCAATTTATCATGAGGGCAATCAGTTCTACCATCTGTACCAACAGGTTTTCAGTTCCAAAAATACATAAAAAGGTTTAGTAGCCCTTTGAGTTATGTTGAGCAAGCAGGTGGGGACTCAGAACCTCACTCAAACACATGTAAACAAGACAACTGGAAGCTCCTGAAGACATATTGGATGGAGGTGCCCCGCTCAAAGGTTGGAGGTTGCAGGAATAGAACTTGTGTCACTTCAGTTACCTGACTGGGGTTTTTTTTGGGGGGGGGTTCCCCCCTTTTTCTCCCCAATTGGACCTGGTCAATTACCCCACTCTTCCGAGCCGTCCCGGTTGCTGCTGCACCCACTCTGCCGGAGAGGGCTGCAGACTACCACATGCCTCCTCCGATACATGGGGTGTCGCCAGCTGCTTCTTTTCACCTGACAGTGAGGAGTTTCACCAGGGGGACGTAGCACGTGGGAGGACCACGCTATTCCCCCTGGTTCCCCCTCCCCCCTGAGCAGGCGCCCCAACCGACCAAAAGAGATGCTAGTGCAGTGACTGAGACACATACCCACATCCGGCTTCCCACCCCCAGATATGGCCAATTGTGTTTGTAGGGACACTCGACCAAGCTGGAGGTAACACGGGGATTCGAACCACCAATCCCCATGTTGGTAGGCAACGGCATAGACCGCTACGCTACGCTACCCGGACACCCTCCCTGACTGTTTTTCATGTCACGAGGCCACCCTGGTCCCCTGCACCAATGCAGCTAAGCCTGACATTTGCCTCTCTTTAGATACCAAGGATAAGAGATTCACAATTACACTCTACAACTGTCTGAGCATCGCTGTGTTTCTTTGGCCCCAGGATAAAAGCCGAGCATGCATGAAATGTACTCCTCCCTTTGTGTGGATGAAATATCAAGCAACCTGTGAAAATAAGGTATACTATTCTCGCAAGAATAGATGAAATGTTTCTCTTACAAGAGCTACACGCTGTACCTTGAGATGTGTTTGTCAGAGTGCCAGTTCGGTTGCAGTGATTTACTTTACACTGAATAATGCACCAGGGCGGTGTGCATCAACATGAGGTAGCACTTAGTTTATCAGACACAACGACAACACGGGAGGCAAGGTCAGCAGTTTAAATCTGCCTGGGCAAAGTACACCAAAGCCCTCCCCCTTCCTCTAATCACTACCGTTGTACCGACCTTTGAGCAAGGCATCCCCCCCCCAAGGGCTGCGGTGAAGATGCTGAGTGGTCATCGGTAGAGGATGGTGCCGGGCATCTCCCAGGTGTGAAGGAGGAGGTGTGAATGTTAAGCAGTGCATTGCTGTTAAAAAGCATGCTGGCTCAGCATGCTCAGCAAATTGTCCCTGGATGTAAAGTTTAAAAATAGATGCTTCAGTGGTAACTACTGTAGAGAAACCTCTCATTGGCATCCATCTTGCATTATCGCTGGAGCAGCCAATTCTCTCCACACCATCAGGAACCAGAACAAAGCTGGCATATTGCAATGGCACAGCAAGGTTACTGTGGTCTTACAGGAATTTTAATAGGTCCCAGTGCTTATTATTTGTTTTGCAAAATGTTAATGACTATGGCCATTTAAAGTAAGCGTGAGCCACCGTATACTCTTGTAGGCACCCGTGCACCGTGGGCCAGGGTGCAGCGACTGGCCCGTCTACATCCGTCGCTGGTGTTTGTTGACAAAGAACTTCCCATAACGCACACTGAGAGGGACTACTACGTTCCTACCCCAAAATAAAAGTTGACGCCAAGAGCAAAACTTTTTGACTAATTCCCCTTGGCAACACAACAAAGCAGCCATTACAGTCGGTGCCAAAAACATAAAGGTGTTTTGAAAAACCTAAAGATTTCATTTTCATGCTAAATACCTTCCCTTCGTTTCGGGGAAACAACCATTTTTCTAAGGAAAGGTGGTAAGATGACTCATAACTGCAAAGGTAATGGGCAAAGTATATTTCCATTTTAAGCCAGCGATCATTCTCAAAGACAGGACATCTGTTGGGCCCCCACAAATGGTGCATCTTCCATTTTGGAAAAAGACTTTGGAGGAGAAAAAAAAAACAACATAAAGTTCTGAGTCGGCTTCATCTGTTGGTTCTGCGGTACGAAGCTGTTGATGTGGCGTCAGAAGTGGGCTAGGCCTATAAAGGGTTCATTCGCGCCCCAAATCTCCTTACCCCAAATGGCCTTTATATCGATTGGATCACATACTCACATTAGAGAGTCACTTCTGGTGGGAACGAGCGGGTCGTTTGTCATACACATTACCCAGCATTCAGATTAGAATCTAATAGCCTTTTTGCTTCCTCACTTCTCTTTCTCTCTAGCCCTCTCGCTCTCAAAAAAATGTCTCTCTACTCTAATTACCCCTTCCTCTGCCTCCACCCGCCTTTCTTTCTCGTGCTCACTCTGTTTCTTTCTTTTGCATATGCATGTCACTCTCACTGTACGTGTGCCTTGCTTCCCCCCCTCGCTCTCTCTCTCTCTCTCTTTTCAACCTCCCCATCTCCCTCTCTTTTTCTTTCTCTCACTTTGTTGTTCTCCCACTGTCTGGAGCTCTCTCTCTCTCTTTTCAACCTTCCCATTTCCCTCTCTTTTTCTCTCTCTCACTGTGTTGTTCTCCCATTGTCTGGCGCTCTCTCTCTCTCTCTCTTTTCAACCTTCCCATCTCCCTCTCTTTTTCTCTCTCTCACTGTGTTGTTCTCCCACTGTCTGGAGCTCTCTCTCTCTCTTTTCAACCTTCCCATTTCCCTCTCTTTTTCTTTCTCTCACTTTGTTGTTCGCCCACTGTCTGGAGCTCTCTCTCTCTCTTTTCAACCTCCCCATCTCCCTCTCTTTTTCTTTCTCTCACTTTGTTGTTCTCCCACTGTCTGGCGCTCTCTCTCTCTCTTTTCAACCTTCCCATTTCCCTCTCTTTTTCTCTCTCTCACTGTGTTGTTCTCCCACTGTCTGGCGCTCTCTCTCTCTCTCTCTCTCTCTCTCTGTCTCTCTCTCCCTGTCTCTCTCTCTATCTCTCCGTCATCTCTCTTATAGAGATGGATGAACGGCGATATCAGTGGCTCTGGGTGGAGGGCTCAGCTGATAGGCTGAATCAAGGCAGGTCATTTACTCACAGCCAGTCCCATCCATCCATAACTACACACTCCCACTCCCCCACACATGCTCATACACACACACACACACACACACACACACTCATTGTTCGTCTTGAGCGTGCACATTCCCTTACAAACTTCCACACACACAAACACAGCTACACACAACACACTCTTGCAGACAGACACACACACACACACTCACACACACGATGGCTCAAAATGACTTCCCTCTCTCCTGGTGTATTACTTCACTCTCGGGAAGTCAAGTTGCAGTATGCAGCATGACCACAGCAGAGGGATCCTTTCTATTAGGAAGCTGCTCAGTCAACGCACAAGTAGGCACGCACACAAAGTAAAAAAAAACAAAAAACACATACACTAACCATATACACACAAACAAGCAAGAACGCACACCCCATGTCTAGGAATTATTGTACATTTGTGAATACACACCCCCTGCCCAGCGCTCCAGACACCTCATTACCGTAGTGGTGTGATTTCACTATTGGTGCCTTGTGAATAAATGTTCCCCCTTGAAGTTTTCGCTGGTGGTGCCTACACCCCCCGTGGGGCGGCGCTTAATGGCATCATGCCAGTCTGCAGCCGCACTTGGGGAACGACTAGTGTCGTTCTCCCGGTAACTGAATAATGGTTCGGTCTCAGCGGTCCAGCTGCCTGCTGGTCGCATTACAGCCCAGCGAGAGGCCATTTTCTTTCCTTGACAGCCTCTGTGCCGGCTTGGAAACCCCTAAACGGCTTATTTTACCCCCAACATGATGGCATGATTACTGCAAATGCTCGATGCCGCCTCCAGCAGGTTAGCGAGCGAGTGAGGGAGCGAGGGCGCCGGTGGTGCGCGGAAGAAGTAGAGAGAATAACCAGTCTTGAGAAAATGGGGGTGGGGTGGGGGTGGGGGGCGAACAAACGGGTGGGGTTCGGAGAAGGCGTGGCGGGGCCTGCGTCCACAGTGCCGCCGCGTCCCCGCGTTATTGACGGTTGTGCGACGCAATCACAATACGCCACGTACGGGGCCACAAACAGCGGAAGGCGCAGATGAGTCAGAGGAGAAAATGCGATTACGGTGGCAATCATAACTCCGATTAGCCCTCCTCCGTTCCCGCTCTCCGGCACTCAGCACGGGAATCAATCACCATCACATCCACTGCACGGTCCCATATCACACAACGGGCCCACGCAAGAGGACACATATTATTCTCCCTGGCAGAGAACACAGAGCAAGGACAACAATACCTCCTTTTAATAAATAACGTCAGCTATTATGATCATAAATACCGAGGGGGCTGGAGGCTGTTTGTGTGTGTGTGTGTGTGTGTGTGTGTGTGTGGAGGGAGGGGGGGTAGAGGGGAGGGGAGGGGGGGGTAGATGATACATGAAACCATTCAGCATATTTCTGCTTTGCGCTTGTATCTTCACCACAGAGGGGATCAAAGGCGTTTCTGACAAAAGAGCAGCCGATGCAGCACGCTGAGATGACAGCCTTCATCGGCGGCAGGGGCGCACTCAGCATAACGCCGGCTGAGCGGAGGCCTGACTAACCACTCCAGAGCCGCTTTCTCAGTCCCCCCCCCCCCCATCGTTCGCTGCCCCGTCTGCTCGTAACTGATGACATGGGGACATTTCCGGGGGGACCACGGCTGCTCATTAAGCGCATAAGTAAACTGACAGAACAACAGAGCGCTCAGCATGGGATTTACTCCGTCTATTCGCCGCTACTTTTGTGGGCGACGTAGTGGCGCTAGCATCTGCACGCCTCAGAATGCGCGTTTGCATTCAAGTTCGGACCGTTCCCTCTGGATCGTTTGATTAAACTAAGCGACTTAATATAGCGTAGCGAAAAACTCCTGCATCCGTAATGTACAAAGCCCAAAGCACAGTGCTGGTTATATCTGGTCACTCTGTTTGTATATAAATATATATTCCATTATCCAAGCCGCTTATCCCAATTAGGGTTGCGGGGATGCTGGAGCCTATCCCAGCAATCATTGGGTGGCAGGCGGGGAGACACCCTGGACAGGCCACCAGTCCATCACAGGGCCCACACACACACACACACACACACACACACACACACACACACACACCTAGGGACAATTGAGTACGGCCGATTCACCTGACCTACATGTCTTTGGACTGTGGGAGGAAACCGGAGCACCTGGAGGAAACCCACACAGACACGGGGAGAACATGCCATCTCCACACAGAGGACGACCCAGGACGACCCTCAAGGTTGGATGACCCCGGGGTTCAAACCCCAAGACCTTCTTGCTGTGAGGTGACCACGCTACCCACTGCGCGGCCCTATATATATAATATGGTGTATAAATGTAAATCCTCATGAGTCCTCCCTCTGGGTCTTCCGGTTGGGTGTAGAGGCCGATCCTGGAGACGCATAATGGGAGGACACCTGCGCGTGAAAGCTTTTTACGTGGAGTGGCTGATGCGCCTGCAGCCACCATACGGTCCTTGCAGGGGGTGGCCAGAGTCCAATGGCATGGAGAATCAAGACGATTAGGGACCACCCTCTGTTGCAGTCTTCATCCGCCTTCACTGCCGTTGTGTCCTGGAAACATCTTCCAACAGTTCCGCCGTTGAGGTCTTTGTTGGATCGCGCTTCGTCTGGAACCTCCTCCTTATCCGTCTTGGGTGACCCTACCGGGAGCCAAGCTCCGGGCGGCATAGCTCTTGGGATCATTGGTACACGCAAGCTTCTCCACCACGGCAAGGTGGTGATCCAGGAGAAGATAGATGTAAATGTGTGTGTGTGCACGCGTGCAAAGAAAGTTGCCCCACCCCCCACCTCATTCAGTTGCTCGTGGTGCTCGAGCAACCGATGCGCTCTGCTTCTCGATCATTCAAATTAATTTGGAGACGTGCTGAGAACAATAAGCACTAAGCATAACATGCACACACATGCACCCACACACACACACACTGTGCAAGGACACACTTGTGTACGTGCATGCAGGCTTACTTACACGCATGCATAGATGCACACCAACGTGCGCACTCAGACGTACAGTTACATTACAAACACAGCCACCCCTGTTCCCTTTGGTTTGATGCTGATGTGCAGAACGAGTGAGTCCCATTTCCTCCCAGCCTTCTGCCCCACTCTGATCGGTGCCCGTAAAGTCCCCCGCCTGAAGGAAGGGGGAAGACATGGTCGGTCAAGACTTTTATAGCCATATCCGTGATCTCTCTGGACCACAATGGTCTTTTTTTTACGATCCTATAACCCCCCCCCCCCTGCCGCAGGGAAGGTAACAAGGTCCTTATGTTTAATGGACTCAACTCACTTTATCTCACACACACCCCTCTGGCAGCATGCGGAACTGTTGCAGCTATACAACACAAGAGCTACAGGGCAGCCGATGCTTATTTCACTCTAATCAAAGTTAATTTAAAGATCGCTGGAGAACACCTCACCTGCTGTTATAGTGCCCCACAGGTGATAACCACCTAAAAGTGGTTTATGTAAAAATTACATATCCACCAATTGAAAAAAAACTGATAACTACTCTTACGAGTCATTCCTGCTGCATAATTAAAGCACCTCATGGAGTGATGTTGAAGGTGTGAGGCATCTTGAGACCTGCTTATGGAATTGGCTGCATTTTTGAGGCCAACATTTTTTTTTATTTTTGGTTTTGATATACTTTAATGATCCCCGTAGGGGAAATTACACTCTGCATTTAACCCATACTAGGTGTGTAGCTAGGAGCCCTGACATGCATGTCTTTCTGATGGTGGGGGGAAGCGGGGCAACCCACCGCAGACACGGGGAGAACATGCAAAACTCCACACAGATGACCACCTGGGATGACCCCCAAAGTTGGACAACCCCAGGGTTCGAACGCAGGACCATCTTGCTGTGAGGCGACAGCGCTAACCACTGCGCCGCCCAAATAGCTGTTTTACTGACATAGTTCAACATACTCATTAATTAAGTTGGTGGTTTATTTCTAAGAATGGGTATTTTTTTCTGTGTTTTTTATGTTTTGCAGTGATTTCCTCCCAACTTTATTTTTCCTGCTTAATCTCTGTATGGGAGAGATGGGTGGTGCTGCTCATAGTAGGATATTTGCATGTGTGATTTGGCATTGACAGTCAGACATATCACCATCTACGTCAGGCTTTTAACTGTGAAATAAGATTTAGACGCTCTTTCAATCTGCATCCAGGCATGTGGTGGGGTGTAATAGTGTGTATCTCACCGCTTATCGCTGTGTTTCTGAGCCAACAGACTGTTATGCTTAGATAACCACAGTCATTTACTGGACTAAGTGGCTGATCGCTTTCACAGCTGCATTAACTTTGGGTGTGGGCATACGCATGAGTGTTCATGTGTGTGTGTTTGCATGGGTGTGCATGTGTGTGTGCGTTCGTGTGCGTGTGTCCAAATTTGATACAGATTTTAATGGATGTTTTGCAAGTAAATGATATAACGTCCCATTGTTATTTACAACTTGTCTGTGCATTTGCTTTGTCCAATTGAGTTTGCGCATGCATGTGCACGTTGTCGGTGTGTTTGTGCGAATGCTTACTCGTGCGCACGGGTGTTTGTGTACGTGCACGTGTAGGTAAATAGGCTTTTCTATTTCCCACGCTGTGCTCGGCTTCAGTTTCCCAGCACCGTGCTTGATTGAGATTAAAGTCACTCATATTACTCTGAGCACCGGGAGACGTAAGGAAATTAAGAGAAAATTAAACAATGCCATTTGCATACAATTACACAACAGCGTGGCAAACTGCTTGGTTAGCCAACGGCTGGCCAACTAAGAAGTGCCACCATACATTGCTTTATTAACTATGCAAACAGCGCTGGCTGGCCTTATTCAATCACCGCTGTTTATTCTGGACTGTGAGGAAAACAGCCAGAATAAACCATCCGCATTCAACAGCGTTTCCCTCATTATATACCAGCCAAAGCATGTGTGCAAGATGTTAGGAGATTCCCCGTTATTCCCATGTCAGAAAACCAGTTCTGCAAAGCGGGCTGGCTCAAATCATGCAGATCGGATTTAGATTACCCTATGCAACTGCACAAGCACAAGCCTGCAAGTGGCAACATGGCCACCATGACATTTAGCTGTGACATTCAGGTTACAATATACTTAAGTTTTTGATCTCCTGAAGACGCGAGTTTCAAAAATGAAACCTACACCTCGCTGAGAAAATGCCTGTCCATGTCTCTGTCGTGTCTCGGCCTGACTCTCTCACAGAACCCCTGCACACCACTGTGTCCTGCTCTCTGACCTTGTCTTGATACACCCCCTGGGCAGATTCATATTGCACACTGCTACTTCTTTGTCTTTTTCTCTGCCTCCAACAAGTAAAAAAACACAGCTCCCCTTTTCTCTGTTTCACTCTGGCTCTCTTTCCTCCATACAGACATGAAGAGAACACGTGCTGTTAATGTTCATTTCAGTTAATTGTTACAGAGTCTATTGAAAGAACAATTTTGTAACACTTTATTTTAGGGGGTCGCAAATTACCTGGTAATTTCCTAGTAATAAGGTGGTAATTATCGTGCAATTTCTTAGAAATAAGGTTGAAATTACCCTGTAATTTCCTAGTAATAAGGTGGTAGTTTTTACAGGTAATTTTACAGCTAACCCTAACCCTAACCACCTAACCCTAACCCAAATTACAAGGTAATTTCAACCTTATTTCTAAGAAATCACGTGATAATTACCACCTTATTACTAGGAATACACTAGGTAATTTCCAACCCCCTCCGACCCCCTAAAATAAAGTGTAACCCTTTTTTTAGGGGGGGGTTCCCTTCCCTTCTTCCCCCAAGTTGTATCCGGCCAATTACCCCACTCTTCCAAACCATCCTGGTCGCTGCTCCACCCCCTCCGCTGATCCGGGGAGGGCTGCAGACTACCACATGCCGCCTCCGATACTTGTGGAGTCGCCAGCCGCTTCTTTTCACCTGACAGTGAGGAGTTTCACCAGGGGGACGTAGTGTGTGGGAGGATCACGCTATTCACCACAGTTCCCCCCTCCCCCCTGAATAGGCGCCCTGACCGACCAGAGGAGGTGCTAGTGCAGCGACCAGGATACATACCCACATCCAGCTTCCCACCCACAGACACGGCCAATTGTGTCTGTAGGGACGCCCGACCAAGTCGGACGTAATAAGGGGATTCGAACCGGCGAACCCAATTCGAACCGGCAATCCCGAAAGAACAATATTTTTAGGATGCAACCCATATTGACAGACAAAATTCACCTGTCTATTTTGGCTTTTCTTTCGGCGCATGCAGGCATAAGCTGGTAGTTACCCTGTAACTCACAGTAGCAACAAAAACACAAAACTGTGTGGTTACACTTACATCACATCAAGCAGGGATTTCCAATTTTTCCTCTTCTTGCGTTTTACATGTGAGGGGAAAAGATAAGACAGACTGCTCTCTGGATACACACCACTGCCATGCACTGTGTCTAGATACAGTGGCGTGAGGAAGATAAAACGAGGAGTAACGCTAAACTTTCCCTGGCTGCAATATAAAGACAGCAACTTCTGTGCGCAATGGTTGAGAGAGATAAAACAACCAATATATGATGAAAACACACCATCAAGAACTGTTAAAAATGTGGGGCTGCAGCTTGCATTTCACCCAGACTGATTATCATAGGGACATGCAAGCAGAAATGTTTGGGGGGGAACAGAACATCCTGAAGACAAATGCTGTTCCCTCAGGCTTTTGCCTGACAAAGAATCTTTTTCTGTCACAGCAGGGAACCAAAGTTGAATAGAGGTGAGTTTTTATTATATAGTCACTAGCAAGGACCATGCTACCACAATGTGAGTTTATGGGTTTAATGAGGAGAGGAATTCAATGGAAGTGAGGGTGAGGATGGATGTGAAGGTTGTCGGATTATGCTGATCTGGAACATCTTGACATTTGATGGTTGTGGAGAAAGAAACACAGGGTGGGGGATCCATCTCAGGTGACGTTTTGCCTGAGCCGACAATGGACCCCAGATGATGCCTGAAAAGGGGAAAGAAGAGAAGGAGGGAAAACAGGTTGAAATGATGTCAAGAGGGATGGGTAGGGGGAGGGATGAGGTAGTAGGGTGAATGCAAGAGTGAGAGGGAGGGGTTGAGAAAACGGAGACAAACAGCGCTGGATGGGTTAACCAGGTATAAGTAGGCTTGCCGGTGATTAGAGGACAGGTTGAGATGTGGCCCTGCTCCCGAACCTTAGTTAACAAGTTAACTTCATTTCACTGGCAAGAACCATGCTACAGCAGTGTGAGTTTAACAAGGAGAGGAAGTATTGGATGATTGGGATGAATATTGGAAGTGAGGGCGAGGGTGGGTATGGAGGTCGTCTGATTAGGCTGGTCTGGGATGTCTTGACATTTGGCGGCTGGGGAGAAGGAGACTCGGGGTGGGGGTTCTATCTCAGGTGACGGTTTGCCCGAGCCGACTATGAACCCCCCCAAAAAGTCAGAATAGATGGAGATGAGATGAGCATGGGCTTGGCAGAGGTCGTTGAGATTATTATGAATGTAAGAATGATATACCTGAGATGACCAGCGACCAATAACTTGAATTGTTTTATCTGAGATGCCCAGTCTGCTGCTGTGGAAGCCACTCCGATGCAGAAGGAATGGATAGAATACTGTTCTGGAGATATCATCTTTGTTTATGATCTCTACTACTACAGCGTTGTCTGAGTGAATGAGTATGGACTTCCTAGACCATTTGTACCCCAAAAGAATGGCGGCTATTATGAATGGAGCACAGCTCATAGAGCACAGACGAAGGGGAACCGGGCTGTAGGTCAAGAGAACTGAACTCTGGGAGCCACTTTGAAGCGAAACCATCTCTCACTGTAGTAACCACCGAAGCCTATGGAAGGAGCTGCTCTACGTACTTACCGGAGAAGATTTGCTGATGTAAAGCTGGAGCGACAGGGAGAGGGCAATGAAATTATGAAGCTGGCCGTGGGGGTTGGCACTGCTGTGGCTAGGGTGAAAATATTATTACATGTTTAAAAACATTTGGGGGTTGGGAAGGGAGGGGGAAGGGGTTTGGGGAGGGAGGGGGAAAAGGACAGACCAGTAGGAAGTGGATGAGGAGACTGCAAAAATCCAGCTTATTTCATCTGAGGAGGGGCCCCTTGGGTCACTGGGTGAGGCTCTTGGATTTCTGTGTTGGCTGTTAGGGAAGCATTAAGAGGTTGCAGAAGCCATGTTGCTGTATGTGGCTGAAGGAAGGGTAGAGGGATGGATGATGGGATGAAAGGGTGCATTTGCATGGGGATTTTCTGAAGCCTGCGGACACAGGGATGAAAGGAAAGATCTGATGAGCTCAGAAAGGTCAGACACACAGGGAATAGACACAGGGGGAAATGCAACCTGTCCCCCACTAGGGTGGCTAATGATGCTGGCTGTGGCCCCACAGGAGGAGGTGCCATGACGTCACAAGTGACGATCCTGGAGGTGCTCAGGTGAAGATGTCAGACGCATGGGAGGCTCGGAGTTTGTTGTGGCTGGAGTGTTGGTGGATGCCAAGTAGAGTTGAAACAACCTTGTTTTATTGTCAGAGTTGCTGAAGGGGATGACTTTCCCCTTTAAAACACTCTGAAGATGAGCCATGGTCCGGTCCCTGATGTTAGTTTTGGGTCTTGGATATATGGAGGCGGCCGATGCGATGGAGATGCACCGTGAGAGCACCATGGAGGGCTATCGGGAGTTGGTTGAGAGGGAGGAGGCCGACGAGGAGAGTGATTTGAGCCGGCTTTCCCGTTGATGCCTGTGGCGACCACAGGTCCTGGGCCTCGTGGACAGAGGAGAGAAAGCCTGACATCGAGTCAGAGTTGGAGAGATCTCGTTAGGTGGGCCTAGGTGGGTTGCCCTTGAGCCCGAGGAATGTGTACCGCAGAGCACAAGCGGCTATGGTGAGAAGTTAGACTTATGGTCCGACTGCTGTGACTAGAGGAGAATCGCTGTCGAGTAGATCGTCACCTGAATCAGATGGACTGATTTGCAGTCTGGGATCCATGATGAGTTGGTTTTTATTTTTATTTTTCTACGGTAGCGTTAGTCTGCTTTGAATTAATGCAATCAGCCGATGGTGTGAAGCACGGTCTGTTGTCGAGAGAACGGAGACAAACAGCGCTGGACGGTTTAACCAGGTATAAGTAGATGAGAGGCGAAACGTCTTCACGGATATATACCAAGTCCAGTTGCACTTGATTCAACTCCTTTGGATAACCATGACCTGGATGAATGAGAACATTCACGGACAGGTATAAGTAGGTTTGCCGGTGATTAGAGGAGTGGTTGAGGCGTGGCCCTGCTCCCAAACTTTAGTTAACTGCCTTAAGTACAATTAATGCTCTTCAAACGTTAGAAAATGGGAGCAACAGCCTGCAACATTCTGACGGTATAGAGGCAAAGAAGGAAGTAACTGTAGTTTTCACATTCACAGATTGTCCGCCGTCCCTCGCAGATACTTTTCCTCAAAAGTTAGGCAGAGTTTGAGAGACATACAGTAGACTGCGCAGTATTGAGGCTGCTAATGCAGAGTTATCTCAACAACATGTATATTATATATATGTTATAATAATAATAATAATACATTTTATTTGTGGGCGCCTTTCAGAGCATTTAAGGACACCTTACGGAACACAGTTAAAAAAACAAGTAGCACTGTATCAAACAGCATAAAATCATATATACATATATATATGTGTGTGTGTGTGTGTGTGTGTGTGTGTGTGTGTGTGTGTGTGTGTGTGAGAGCAAGAGAGCGAGATAATGTTATTGATTCTCTTTTTCCCTCTCTCTCTTTTTCTCCCTTGTGTCCATGTAAAGGAGTACACTGCCAGTATCTCTCTCTTTTACGTTCTCATTTTCTGCCTCCCTCTCCCCCCATACATCCACCCTCCTCTCCAGCTGCATACCAACAGCTCACCTGGTGACAGAGCTGGTAAAATATTAATGCGTTCGTTGAAGTGTTGCTGGTTGGAGAGCTGCCCTGACCCTGAGCTTTGTTTTTGGGCAACGGTGAAAGCTTAGCCAGGGGGTGCCCAGTCTCACTTCAGAGGCCCGTACTGCCTGACATTACAGCAAAAGCGCCAACTAGAGGGCCCATGTTCACTTGATTGACGCTTTGCGCGGTGAAAAGGTTTCATGACTATGACGTCAAGTCCGAAGCAGGGCTTCTGCGGGCTTTTGTAATGAGTCAGGCCATTCAATGTGCGCGCGCGTGAGAGCGAGCGAGCGAGCGAGAGAGAGAGAGAAGAGAGAGAGAAAGAGAGCGAGATCCTCGCCTGAAGCTGTGGAGGAAGCAGCAGAAGAGACACCCATTATTTTAGGCCTTAGCCCACATCTCAGCCCCTCTCGGTCCCTCACACTCCACGTCTAAAAGGCAATGAAACTGCGGGTATTGCTGTTTTGAGTTGTGTTTTTTTTTTGTGGTTTGCAGTTTGGTGTGCCTGTTTTTCATGTGGGAAAACCTTTTCACTCTCTCTATCGCCTCTCTCTCACTCTCTCTCTCTCTCTGTTTCTTTTTGGGGCAGTGCATTCAGTTGTGCTGCTTTCCAACTGCTGATGCTTTTCCTAAGGAAGCCTAAATAAGGAATGAGCTTAGTGAACCAGGAGCTTCTCTCCACCATTCTGATTCTATGCACTCCTGTCTGTTTGCTTACTCCACATTACCCACAGATCCCTCTGGGTTTAACTGAGAGTGGTGAGGGCCTAGTGTGTGTGCGTATTTTTTGTGTCTTATCCACATTTGCTTTAAATGCATGTGTGTGTGTGTGTGTGTGTGTGTGTGTGTGTGTGTGTGTGTGTGTGTGTGTGTGTGTGTGTGTGTGTGTATTTGTGTCTGTTTTTGTGTGTTTGCATGTGTGTATGTATTTTTTGGGTATGTGTTTCTCTCTCATATGTATATATATATACGTATATATACGTATATATATATATATACACATATATACATATATATATATACATATATATATACATATATGTGTGTGTGTGTCCCGTCAGATATGATTTAATTGTATGCAATAATTTCATTGTATTCTAAAATATCACTAAAATAATGTTTATTATTGATGTGCTTTTAGTCTTTAATTTTAGTTAGT
Organism: Lampris incognitus; assembly: GCF_029633865.1. Lineage (NCBI taxonomy): Eukaryota > Metazoa > Chordata > Actinopteri > Lampriformes > Lampridae > Lampris > Lampris incognitus. The sequence continues at coordinate 31,077,496 of NC_079226.1, forward strand.
TGGCCATGATTAAAGAAATTTCCACCTTTGTGCCTCCTAAACTGCATATTTGTATATTTGTTTGTGTATACCTGTGTGTGCATGTCGGGGGGGGGGTGTCTTTTTCCCTGTAGGTGTATTACTTCTTGTATGAGTGTGTGACGGAGTAAAAGAGGAGGAGAGCTTATTCAAAGAACTGACTATCGACTGGGCCGGCGGATCAAGCGGCAGTGTGTTTTTTGTTTACTCTGAGCAGAGGGTCCGTTCAAGGCTCCTCATTTGCAGATGTGTGGGTAGAAGTATGGATTTTAGGCTGCTATAATGCTGACATTTCCTTTAGCTGTGCTTATCTTATTTCCTTGGATGGGAGTCTTCCTGCCTTCATGCTTACCGATGGAGTTTTTTTTACCTAGGAACAGAAATAGATAAGAGCGAACACACACACACACACCCACACACACACACACACACACGTCCAGTACACACCAAACAAAGCAAATACACACACCAGAGGCCCCTAACAAAAAAAAAAAACAAAAAAAATCAAATATACTTTCTTAACAAGACCAGAAAAAAGTCAACCGACATGCCTGGACCCAGTCCTGGACCCATGCCTAGACCCAGACCTGGACCCAGACCAGGAGCCAGAGCTGGACCCAGACCCGAGCCCAGAGCTGGACCCATACCTGGACCCAGACCTGGAAGACCTGGACCCATACTTAGACCCAGAGCTGGACCGAGAGGGGCCAGTCAATTGCCAGAGCGAGTCAGTCTGCGTGCCGCAGCTCGCCATACGCTTTAAACTACAAAACAGACCTGGCATGCCTCTGTATTTAAGATCAACGTGCCAATAAAGCAGCCAAGTTTCCAGCTAGACCGTACTAAATACTGTCATCTTGTCTAGACTATTCCATCATGACAAATATTATTAGAGATTGAAACCATGCTCGGGGCCTGGCGGGTCCAATAAAAGATGACATTTTAAATCCAGATGACCGATAACTGCAGCAGCAAAGAGGCAGCCAAGCTAATGGTGAAACGAAGCCCTGGACTTTTGACATACATGACTGAACAAATGCATGATGGATACAAGCCCATTTGACTTGGAAACACCTCTGTCTAACCAACTTGCACACACACACACACACACACACACACACACACACACACAGAAAAAAAATCACATACAGTTAGACAATTAAACATACAAACACAGACACACACACACACATACATACATGCATGCTAAGAAAGGGGACATACACACAGCACATTACACACTCAAACGTGAACACGTTAAATCTTTGGCGCTGCATGGTTTTATGTCAGAGATTGGCAGATCCTTTTTAACACAAAGCCTTGGTTTCACTACAGTGTGCAAAGACTGGCTGACACTTGTGGTACTCGACTTAAGCTATGGCTCAAGATCCTCCAAGCTGATTACAAATACAATTATAAAGCAGCTCAGTTCAAGTCAAGCCAACTTCTGAGCGAAGACAAGTTCCGGCTGTCCTTATGGCTCCAACACGGAGCACTCAGCCATTTTTTAACAAAAAGCAGAATTGGTTGCAGTGCTTTTGCTCACCAGGGAGATGCGCTGGGTGATCTGTATTTATGTTTCCTGCTTAAGATATATATTTTTTGCAGAATAAAGAAAAACACATAGCGTCATAGATCAAAATACAGCCATTGTGTGACTTCATTGCTAAGAATGATAGGGGATCATTATTTTGAGTCCGTAATTGGAAGCAGGCCTAGTATTGACTGCACATTTTCATTTAAGTAGCTACCATCATATATTATTTATGGAATATACTGACTAGACGCTTAACATTGACTTTGTAAAATTGATGCTTTTGCATCAGTTCATCAGAGTTGAATTGAGCTTGTCCGAATTATGGCTGAAGTTAATCAACAAGCTGGGAAAGCCAGCAGGCACATCACCGTAACTTTTAGCTCCATACTTGTCTGAGCGTGTTAAAGGTGAACGAGCATGTCTTACTTGTTAGAAACTCTATAAAATCCTACCTCGAATGAAACCACATGGTTTATACCAAGCTATAGAACACAAGGGAGAGGTAGCGTAGCGGTCTATTCCATCGCCTACCAACACGAGGATCGCCGGTTTGAATCCCGTGTTACCCCCGGCTTGGTCGGGTGCCCTATAGACACAATTGGCCGTGTCTGTGGGCGGGAAACAGGATGTGGGTATGTGTCCTGGTCGTTGCACTAGCGCCTCCTCTGGTCGGTCAGGGCGCCTATTCAGGGGGGAGGGGGAACTGGGCGGGGAATAGCGTGATCCTCCCACGCGCTACATCCCCCTGGCGAAACTCCTCACTGTCGGGTGAAAAGAAGCGGCTGGCGACTCCACATGTATCAGAGGAGGCATATGGTAGTCTGCAGCCCTCCCCGGATCGGCAGAGGTTGTGGAGCAGTGACCAGGATGGCTCAGAAGAGTGGGGTAATTGGCCGGATACAATTGGGAAGAAAAAAAGGGGGGGGGGATACAAGGGAGAGGCTAAGAGAGAATAGTGGTGGGGGTGCAGGAAAAAATTGTCTTTTTTTTTTACCAATGAGATTAATTAAAAAAAAAAAAAACAAGGTCTTTAATGTTTTTATGACAGGACATGGTTTTAGATGCAATCTCTCACAAACATTTTTGGAGTGGCGGCAACCCCCCGGCCAGCTCGACACAGATGGTGCAGCTAAATGTGAAACTAAATGTCAGCCTGTGAGTGATTTAGCAGACAGGTTCATGTGGTGTTTTGCATCCAAATAAAACTTTGCAGACAAGCACATCACTGTTTGTATCCATAGTCACCTCAGATAACGCCGTCTGTGGTGTTCTTGTTTTTTGCAATATATACATTGTGATGTATACAATGTGATGTATACATTGTGATTGACTGCTGAAACAATTCCAATGCTGGTGGGAAGAAGGAGAAAAATCTCCTACTGTGCTTCACGGTAATGGCGGCTCATCAGCAATGTGGTTTTAAAGGGTCCACTTTGGCAGGTCAGAGGTTTGATACACCTTGAGCGCATGTCTGAGGTATCATCTCAAGTCAGAACAGCACAGTCTTTTCTCCTCTTCTTCAATCATAGGCTGAAAACTAACCCCCATCACCTCAAAAAATAATCACTCAAATCAGCTCACTCTCTGGGCGTCCGGGTAGCGTGGCAGTCTATTCCGTTGCCTACCAACACGGAGATCGCCGGTTCGAATCCCCGTGTTACCTCCAGCTTGGTCGGGCGCCCCTGCAGACACAACTGGCCGTGTCTGCGGGTGGGAAGCCGGATGTGGGTATGTGTCTTGGTCGCTGCACTAGCACCTCCTCTGCCGGGGCGCCTGTTTGGGGGCGGGGGGGGGGAATAGCGTGATCCTCCCACGCGCTACGTCCCCCCGACAAAATTCCTCACTGTCAGGTAAAAAGAAGCGGCTGCAGGCTCCACATGTATCGGAGGAGGCATGTGGTAGTCTGCAGCCCTCCCCGGATTGGAAGAGAGGGTGGAGCAGTGACCGGGATGGATCGGAAGAGTGGGATAAATGGCTGGATCCAATTGGGAGAAAAAGGGGGGGGGGATTTTCCAAAAAAAAAATCAACTCAGTCTCATCAACAACAAGGGGAAACCTCAGCCTATTCTTCTGCTGAGCTGATTGTTACTTGCCCCGGAAGAAATCTAACTGCATGTGTAATTTTTAAAGAAAATTCTTCATTAATCTAGAAAGTTCTACACAGCACCACCAATGCAAGGGAGATATTGAGGTGAAACCAGTGCAAAAGCAAACCACGATGGAATTTGAAACACTGATTATAAGAACCCATGTGACGGTGACATACTTAGCAAAAACATGGCTCCTGTGATCCAGAAAACTATTTCCGCTGGAGGCATTTACCATGTTCTCATAACTCAAACCTAGCCTACAGTAATTTATTCCAACCGAGAGTGTCTGACGATGAAAGGCGCTACTAGATTTGAGTACAAATTCCCACATAAAACTCCAGATGAGTTGAAAACCTTCCACAGCTGAACCTGGGTCCTGGCCCAGATTTGAAAACAATAGCAGTTAATGACTAACATGTCCCAGTTTAACACAGGCAGAACATCCATTTTTGTACCTGTGCAGAACTCTGCTCAAATATGTCGCGAACGCCACCTCCCCATCGCTATCCCTCTTTTTCCACCACCCCCAGCCGAATCCCCAATACCAACTCCTTCTCCTCCGTGCCCCCGTTTACATTTCATAAGCCCCCCGTTGGGTTCAAAGGCAAGGAGCCCTATCTCCTCTTACTCCATCATCTCAACCCACCACAGAGCTAACCTCCCTTAAGAGCATAAACACCCTGCATTAATCCATTCCTCTGATGACTTCCGTCACATTCCGTTTTTCCTCAGTAAAGGGACTCCAGGACTTCCAGCAAAAGGGCGCTCTGTTAGCTTTGTATTCCTGGATGGCACATTTGCATTTGAATGGTGTCTGTGTGTGCGGGCTGCAGCTTGAATGTTTGTCTTAGGTGTAGCAGCTCATCTCTTGTGCGTGAGCCAGTGCATGTGGACAAGGTTGTCTTAAATGTTTTGTGTGTGCATGTGTGTGTGTGTGTGTGTGTGTGTGTGTGCACATTTTTGTTCAAATGCGTGTGCATATATGTGTATATGCATGGGCGTCTGGGTAGCGTGGCAGTCTAGTCTGTTGTCTAACAACACGTGGATCGCCAGTTTGAATCCCCGTACTACCTCCAGCTTGGTCAGGCGTCCCTACAGACACAACTGGCCGTGTCTGCGGATGGAAAACCAGATGTGGGTATGTGTCCTGGTCGCTGCAGTAGCACCTCCTCTGGTCGGTCGGGGCACCTGTTCAGGGGGAGAGAGAACTGGGGGGAATAGAATGATCCTCCCACGTGCCCCCGGTGAAACTCCTCTCCGTCAGGTGGAAAGAAGCAGCTGGCGACTCCGCATGTATCGGAGGAGGCATGTGGTAGTCTGCAGCCCTCCCCGGATCGGCAGAGGGGGTGGAGCAGTGACCGGGACGGCTCGGAAGAGTGGGGTAATTGGCCAAGTACAAGTGGGGAGAAAAGGGGGGAGAGAAAAAAATATATGGAAAAATGCATGTCAGTAAGTATGGATGTGTGTTCGGTTGGTGTGTGTCAGTGCCTACAGGCATGCTGGCAAAGTGGTCCCAAGCAACACGCATGTGTATATCTATCCTCCTGAGGAGTGTGTAGGATGGTGTGTAGTGTGTGTCGAGTGGGGCCCTCTCATCTCACTTCAAACGAGGTGGGCCAGAGCAAAGCAAATCTTGAGTCATGTTTAAGTAAAGTTAAGGCCACCATACATATGTAGCATCCCCCATCGACCTTGCCTGGAGCACACATTGGATGAAAAAAAGGATAGAAACACCCTTTAGGAGGAACTGGGGGTGGGGTGGGGGGGTGGGGGTCCATCTGTGTGCTTCATTCAAGGACAACAGTGTTATCCATGCTGGAACTGTATGAAACAAGCCAGTGTTTTCAGCGGGGCTTTTTGAAAACGCGGCCTACTGGGTGAACTGTGGATGCCACTGTTCTCTTGCCAAGCCCTCTGTGATGCTGCAGATTAGATGGAAATCGCTGATTCGTTGTTTGGTCATCTGGGAGCCACCCCTCACATTAGGGCAAAGGAGATGATAAACGGAGAGTGGCTGAAGGGTCCCAATCAATGTGGGGGAGATGGGAGGATGAGTGCATTTTGGAGTTCATAAAAGGCGCTCCTCAGCCAATTCTGGCGGTGACGTGCGTTTTGTCTCCCTGTGCTGAGTTATATCATGTGTTATTCAGCCCGAGGTGTTGGAGCCTGGCTGCATCTATTAATCTTTGCTCTGTTCTCTCCTATCCTCTCTCTCAACTTTCATCCTCCCCCAAACTTGTTTGTTCTCACCACCCTCCCTCTCTCATGGCTCTCTCTCCCCTATCGCTCTATCTATCCTGCCTCCCATTGCTCGCACATCCTCCTCTCAACTCCCCGCTGTTTCTTTTTTTGTTTCTCTCTCTGCACTCGATCACACTCCTTGCTCTCGACCCGGCCCCCTACCCTCTCTATCTCTGTTTATCTCCCTCTATTTCTCGCCCCCATCTCTCACGCCATCACTCCTCATCTTCCCCCTATCTTCTGATGACAGAACCGGTTCCACCTGCAGATGTCGGCCCGCGTGCCTCCGTCGGCCCTGGGTAGCTTGCTGCTGTCAGTCCTGCGAGGAGAGGAGGGGGAGCGGGCCAGGGACAGCCAGGAGGAGGGGACAGGCTGGGGCGGAGCAGCCGTAGTCTGCCCTGGCTGGGAGGAGGGGGGCGAGGGCTTGCTGTCCCACCTGAAGACGCACAGCGGCCCCGCTTGGCGCCTGTGGGACATCGTCAACTTCACCCACCCTGGTGTCGGCACTGTGGGGGGCGGGGAGAGGAGGGCGGAGGCCAGTGAGGAGAGGAGGGAGGATCAGAGGGAAGAGGAGGCAGTGAGCATCCTCTCTGCCCGTCTCCTGCGCTCCTCAGCTCCCGTCTCCTCGGTACTCCTCCTTGGCTCCGACCCCGAGTGTCTCTCCTCCGTCCTCCGAGCCGCCCAGCGTCTCGCTCCGTCGCTGCCTGCCCTGCAGTGGATTATGGGATACCCTCTGTCTCCGGACTCACTGCACACTCTAGGAGGTCCCCTGGGCCTGTTGGCCTATGGGGAGGTCGGCCGCAAGCCAATCAGCTTCTACATTCGGGATGCATTGCAGTTGATTGGCCGGGCCGTCACAGCAGCCACCATGGTGAGGCCAGATCTGGCACTGATCCAGAATATGGTGAATTGTTACGACAAACCAAATCGGCACGAGCTTCCCTCTTCCGGACAATACTTGGCCAGGTATACACACACACACACACACACACACACACACACACACACACACACACACACACACGCACATCAGTTTTCAGTGCTTGTTAGGTTCCTGATTGACTACATTCATTCCCTAGCCCTTAACCCTAACCATCAGAACTACATCCCTAACCTCTACGCCCGACCCAACCCTAACCTAATCCTAAATTTAATCCTAAACCCAAATCATTATCCGGAAATAGCCACTTTGAAGAATTTAGCCCAAAATCTCCTTACTTTGCAAAAATGTCCTCGCTCTTCTGGTTAAAAACTTAAGTTGGTCTTCACAAAGCTGACCAAGAACACACACACACACACACACACACACACAAACCACCATATCATGTATATAATCGACTTAGTAAATTGTATCCGATACCTATAAGAGAAATGAAAATAATCCCTATTTTGTATGTCATCAACACACACACACACACACACACAAAACACATCATGTATATGATCCACTTAGTAAATTTTATGATACCTACAATAGAAACCAAAGTAATCCCTATTTTGTATACGTCATCAACACACACACACACACACACACACACACACACACACACACACACACACACACACACACACACACACACTGATGAAAAGTCAAAGTCACAGTCAAAGTTTCCTCCAAATGTTGAGTTCATTTTATTCAAACCCCTTAAACCCCTCCAAAAATGCCACTCACTCACTCAGGCGCAGGTCCAGCAGCTGATTTAAGACATTAACCCCAGCTAATGGAAAACCATAAATCATAATACGTGCCTTTGAGAGACGCCATCAGAAGAATCCAAGAGAAAAACACAGAGCGCTCACAAGTATTACCTTCAGTTGGAGTAATTTAAAAAGTCAGTCTCCATCACCTCTTATCACGTAATCTCTTTATCAACACGTCAACTTTTCCACCTCAAACGAGCGAGAAAAAACTTCCCTGTGATATCGTCAATTTTGTTCTGTCTTTTCATATTTTGGCTCTTTCTCATCCAAAGAAAGGCTTTCAAACTTCAAAAAGGCACAAAAACAGCTTGACGGGAAAACAACTAATGCCTACGATGGTATCTCTGAACCCCCATAAGCTTGTTAGACGCTTGACAGAAGCCGGGGCGCTCTCCCGAGTCGGGCTGCTCTCCCACCCTTGCGGAGCGGTGCAGCCGCCTGCTGACCTTGTCTGTCCTCCAAACTCCAGGGGCGGCGCTCTCTGAATAGCGCTGTCATGCTAGGTGGGGGTCGGGGTGGAGGGTGGGGTGGGGATGGGGGTGGCGGGGACACCTTTACAGCATGCAGATTCACAGGCCGTCGCCGGAGTTTTTGTCTGTTTCTATGTGCCGCCGCCGCTGCTTCCATTCCAGCAGACGGCTTTCATGTGCAGATGTGTTACCATGTGGCCCGTGATAACGCCGCCGCGCTCAATCACACACCCACATGTGCACACAAGCACACATAAAGGCACAGACAAACACGCAGCTAACCATAAACATTTTCCATTAAACCGGTTAAAAGCTCAAATCCTCACTTCTATACAAAACTCCCGCACAGCGCAAAAACTCACAGACAAATTTTTTTTTTTTTTTGCAATCTCTCTTCAGCCATGAAAGGTGGCTGATGCTGGGTGATATACGGTACCGTTTAATGTGAAAACCACTCCAAAGTTGAAATACCCTCCCAAAATGCTGTTCAACTTAGATCCTACTCAAGTAGTGAAATAGAAAAGAAAAGATTTGCATTCAACTTTTGTGTTGTGTTTCTGGTAGAGGATTTGTACTTTGAGCCAAGGGTTGCACACAGTTGGATTCCTGTTTACCTCTTACTGATGTCTGGTTAGTAAGGGTATGGGATTTATAGGAGCCATGCCCAAAAATTTTGATATCAAGGGTGCAGGGGACTCGAATGATAGATAATAAATAAATAATAATAATATTCCTGGCGGCACAGTGGCACAGTGGTTAGCGCGGTTGCCTCACAGCAAGAAGGTCCTGGGTTCAAGCCCCAAGGGTTGTCCAACCTTGGGGGTCGTCCTAGGTCGCCTCCCCGTGTCTGCGTGGGTATCCTCTGGTGCTCCGGTTTCCTCCCATAGCCCAAAGACATGTAAGTCAGGTGAATCAGACATACTAAAATTGTCCCTAGGTGAGAATGTGTCGGCCCTGTGATGGCCTGGCGGCCTGTCCAGGGTGTCTCCCCGCCTGTTTCCCAATGACTGCTGGGACCAAATTCGGATAAACAGCTTGGATGGATGGATGGATATTCCTATGGCAGATTAATTATAAGAAATAACTAACTTTTCTAGAAATTAACCTGTGCAACAAAGTTTAACTCTGCAACTCATCATGATACTGTTTTACGTTCTTTGATGTTAGTGCTGAAATCTGTGATCCCCCCAATCTGTTCCTCCCTCTGACAACGAGAACTACAAACAAGGTGTGGCAGCTGCTGTCACTCATGCACTGTCAGCAGTAAACACTTTCCACCCTTGTAAAAATAGATCCTCTGACTTACACTAACGCAGTGTATTACAAACTGCATCAAGGCGGCACAGTGGCCCAGTAGTTTGCACTGTTGCTTCACAGCAAGAAGGTCCTGGGTTCGAACCCCAGGCCATCCCAGCTCCTTTCTGTGTGGAGTTTGCATGTTCTCCCCGTGTCTGTGTGGGTTTCCTCCGGGTGCTCCGGTTTCCTCCCACCATCAAAAAGCTATGCATGTTAGGGTTAATACTGCTGTCTGTGCCCCTGAGCAAGGCAATGGAAAGAAGAACTGGAGTTGGTCTCCAGGTGCTGCAGCTGCCCACAGCTCCTATACAATAGGATGGGTTAAATGCAAAGAACAAATTCGTTCTAAGAATACAATGTCGAATAAAGTGGCTTTCATTTAACTATATGAGGCCACTGTAGGACTGTGATATTTGTAATCCTATGGTTTGACACTATATAGTATATATATATATAGTATATATATACACTACCGTTCAAAAGTTTGGGATCACCCAAACAATTTTGTGTTTTCCATGAAAAGTCACACTTATTCACCACCATATGTTGTGAAATGAATAGAAAATAGAGTCAAGACATTGACAAGGTTAGAAATAATGATTTGTATTTGAAATAAGATTTTTTTTACATCAAACTTTGCTTTCGTCAAAGAATCCTCCATTTGCAGCAATTACAGCATTGCAGACCTTTGGCATTCTAGCTGTTAATTTGTTGAGGTAATCTGGAGAAATTGCACCCCACGCTTCCAGAAGCAGCTCCCACAAGTTGGATTGGTTGGATGGGCACTTCTTTGAGCAGATTGAGTTTCTGGAGCATCACATTTGTGGGGTCAATTAAACGCTCAAAATGGCCAGAAAAAGAGAACTTTCATCTGAAACTCGACAGTCTATTCTTGTTCTTAGAAATGAAGGCTATTCCATGCGAGAAATTGCTAAGAAATTGAAGATTTCCTACACCGGTGTGTACTACTCCCTTCAGAGGACAGCACAAACAGGCTCTAACCAGAGTAGAAAAAGAAGTGGGAGGCCGCGTTGCACAACTGAGCAAGAAGATAAGTACATTAGAGTCTCTAGTTTGAGAAACAGACGCCTCACAGGTCCCCAACTGGCATCTTCATTAAATAGTACCTGTTAGAGCCTGTTTGTGCTGTCCTCTGAAGGGAGTAGTACACACCGGTGTAGGAAATCTTCAATTTCTTAGCAATTTCTCGCATGGAATAGCCTTCATTTCTAAGAACAAGAATAGACTGTCGAGTTTCAGATGAAAGTTCTCTTTTTCTGGCCATTTTTAGCGTTTAATTGACCCCACAAATGTGATGCTCCAGAAACTCAATCTGCTCAAAGAAGTGCCCATCCAACCAATCCAACTTGTGGGAGCTGCTTCTGGAAGCGTGGGGTGCAATTTCTCCAGATTACCTCAACAAATTAACAGCTAGAATGCCAAAGGTCTGCAATGCTGTAATTGCTGCAAATGGAGGATTCTTTGACGAAAGCAAAGTTTGATGTAAAAAAAATCTTATTTCAAATACAAATCATTATTTCTAACCTTGTCAATGTCTTGACTCTATTTTCTATTCATTTCACAACATATGGTGGTGAATAAGTGTGACTTTTCATGGAAAACACGAAATTGTTTGGGTGATCCCAAACTTTTGAACGGTAGTGTATATATACATATAGTCTCCTTCACAGTCTCCGCGGCCAAGATAAACCACTCGAATAACAATCGGGTTCTGTTGACTTCTTTATTATTTCTCCGGCCAAACGGCACGGTCTGGAACAATACCAACTCAGCGTACCATTCCCTTAAACCATGCCCACTCTCTCTCCTCCGCGCGTCCCCCACCAGGGACACTCCTCGGCACGAAAACAAAACGGTCAAAACCCGTATAACCACGAAACACTGACTAACAATACATGTGATATTACCCATGCATTCCCCATTTTTAAAATAACTAATACCAGAACATTATTTAATCCTGAACTCATCTTAACCTTACGTATTGATTGTCTAATTGGTCGATTACCTGTGCAGCAGAGGTGTCGCCACACTGTCATCATGTTTCAGTCCTTTCTCCTGCCTGAGTAGGGACGTGTGTGCTGCTGCACCAGTGTGTGTCCTACCTAGGGGAAAATGTCAACAGTGGTATGTGGAGAGAGTGTCCAACCATGGCAAAGCTGCCAGTTGCTGTTATGTAACCCGACTCCGTGTTCCAGATGCATAAAATAAAAACCAACAAATGGAAATAAATATTTAAACATAAACAGAACAACTGGGAGGAGACCCCGGGGTAGACCCAGAACTCGCTGGGGGGGACTACATGTTCAATCCGACCTGGGAACGTCTTGGGATCCCCCAGGAGGAGCTGGAGGGCGTTGCTGGGGAGAAGGACGTCTGGAGTGCCCTACTTAGCTTGCCGCCACCGCGACCCGACCCCGGAGAAGCGGCTGATGTTGAGATGCGATGAGATGAAACAGAACATTGTGTTGTCTTTGTAACACTTTGCAGACCTTTTTCCTATGCCAGTTTGGCTACAGGGGTGTTTGTCAGCACTGTTACTGTGTCAGTGACCTCTGCTTCTGCAGGTGGGGTATCGGGCGGGGGGGGGCGGAGGGGTAGTTCTGATGCCCTTTTTAAACCAGTGCGGTCAGCCCTCATGTGCTTCAGTTAATGTCACCTCCACTTCCTAATTCTTATCGCTCTGCTGTAACAGTCGGATAGGCCACGGGGTCTGACAGCCCTTACAAAGCTGAAGGAAGTGAGAAACTTCCACATGGAAAAGGCGATTAACAGCTCAATGCCCATAGGACAGAGGCAGGGAGGAGAGAATGGAGAATGTCTAGAGATGAGAGTGGGACAAGGAGGATGGGAGTGAAAGACGAGGCGTATTACCTTTTCATGATTCAAAGCAGGGGGAGCCGTGAGGAGTTTAGCGGATATAAAGCCAGCATAAAAATATGTGTAACCAGCCGGCACCGACGACGTTGTTTCCGAATGTCCGGAATCACGAATCCCTGGATGCTTCTTTCTCCCCATAATGACAGAGGAGATGCAGAGAGTGGAAAGGAATGGGGGGGGGGGGGTAAGTCAGAGAGAGAGAGAGAGCGAGATGAAAGAGGAAGGAAATGGGAAAAAGCTAAAGGAAGATAGGGGCAGAGTCAAAGAAGTGAAAAGGAAGCTCCTTGTGCAAAACAGAGAACAGTTGGGGAGAGAGAGAGAGAGAGAGAGAGAGAGAGAGAGAGAGAGAGAGAGAGAGAGAGAGAGAGAGAGAGAGAGAGAGAGGAGGGGAGATAAATAAAGGGCTGTTATCAGACTGAGATCTGCCAGTCAGTACCATCTCACAGATACAGATACAGCCGCCACGCTGATTCTATCTCTCGCCAAAAGATTAAAAACCACTGAAACAAGCGAGCCACACGTCATCGAAGATAGACAAAGACGGAGGGAGTAAAACTTTCCTCCACACTGAACGAGATGGAGCGATAAGGGAGGGAGACGCGTGCCCGGGACTTTGTTATAGAGTCATCACTCAGCGGCCCCTCTGCTGACATTTACTCTCGAGTGTGGTAGCAGGAAACCAGGTGTTACTGAGAGAGAGAGAAAGAAAGAGAGGGAGAGAGAGAGAGAGAGACATCCGTCCCTGACACCAACTTCTGCAGCCTCTCTCTGCCTTATCAACACCTTTTTCACATCCACAGCCTTTCATTAGAAGCATCCTTTGGGCCTGTGTGGCACAACCACACAAAGAGTACTAAACCCGAAGGGTGAAGCTGTTTCAAAGTTTGTCATCCATTTATTGACCCCTTACAAAAAGTTGTCATCTCTGGGCGCAAATCCAAAAATGCAACAGACCTGGGGAAAATCTGGGATCCTCGTAGTCAGGTAATATTTTTCTGCACAGATAAGAGATTTAAACTGCTGCCTATGGTTAATTTTTTTGTGCGTGTGGGCAGCATCATGCACCTTTGAGTGTATGAGTCTTTGGCGGCGTGCTTGATGAATCCGCTGTCAATGGGATATGGCGATTCAGCTGTGCTATTAGCATGAATGATTCCAGCCCACGGCGAGGCTAGCACCTCCACTTTATGATCACGGTGACAGAGTGATAGAGAGAGAGCGAGAGAGCGAGAAGGGGGGGAGGAGAGGTGATTAGGTGATTATGATGAAACACAAGTTAGTGTGAAACGGCATGACTTTCAAATCAGGAAGTTTCTTTAATTGGATCCTTAAGAGTTATGGTGAAAGGAAAGAACTGGTGAATTGGTATAATCAGGTTAGCCTTCGCTTTCAGTAAATCCTGTGTTGGAGCCGAGCATACAAGAAAACACACAAACACACACAAGTGTATGCACATGCATGTGCACACATACACAATGAAACACACAAGTGCATGCACGTGCATGCACACACACACACACACACACACACACACACACACACACACACACACACACACACACACACACACAAATACCTACACTGCATTCATATTCTCCATGGTGTGGAGACAGGCTTTAGCTCAGCCCGGGCTGGAGGTGAAATTAATGACCCTCACTATCAATTTAGCCTTTTCATTCTCCTAGCCATATCCCATAGTTAATCGAGGAAGTTCACCGGCAGCGGTCACATTCTCTGCCTCATCCATTCACACACACACGCACATATATAACCAAACTAAAAGAGAGCGAGAGAGAGAAAGACAGAAAGAGAGAGCGAGAAAAGAGTGAATGAGTGTGTTTGAGAGAGAGAAATGCTGAGGAATTTGGGCGTATCTTTCCACCCTGAGAAAAGGGTCAGAGCTTCACCAACCGTCTCTAATGACAGGAGAGAAAACCTGCCATTTCTGGTGCTGACCTAAGACGCAATCAACAGTCCTTGCACGGTTCACCGCACCGCTGATCTTACGCTCACTTTAACATTTAACCACCCGTCCTTGCCGTTCTTAATGACCTCTTGATAATCCACACTAATCAAGACATGATCAAACAATCCCTGTATGAGTTCACATTGAGACATCACCCAATGATCTCGGCACGATCAAACACTCAGACGCCGGCCAACAATCCCTGCAAGGGGTTCAAGAGGCCGGGCAGATTTATGTGTGAGCGGGGATTGCTTAACCTAATGTATTCTGTCCTGGAGACCAGCGCGGGCCACTGGGATTGTGAGAGGAATAGCAATGACTGTCTCTGTGGACAGGCAGATAGGAAAAGACCCTCACTGCACTGCATTAACTTTTAATTATGAGTTTCTGGAAGATGCAATTATTACATCCAGCCATCTGAGAGAGGAGACGCATCGGAGTTGCACAACCAGACTGTCTGTCTGTCTGGCAGTATCCCCCCCCCCATTTTCCCCAAGTTTTTCTTTCCTTTTTCCCTTTTTGTTGCGAGCACACGATGCCACATATCATCACATGCTACATTTCTGAGGTGATGAAATTTTTCAACGATGTGTCTATCCGACTCTCTTACTCAACGTTTTTTCTTTATCCTCTCTCTCTCTCTCTCTCTCTCTCTCTCTCTCTCTCTCTCTCCAAAGATTCCTCTCCAATACTTCCTTCACCGGGGCCACAGGCTTTGTCCAAGTTGACGCCAACCTCTCCCGGGTCCTCTCCTCACAGCTGTTCCACGTCTGGAGTTTAAAACGCGGTGCTCTGGGCCAGCCGGCCTGGGTGACGGTGGGCCAGTGGACGCGGGGCAGACTTGACCTGGAGGGGGGCGTCCTGGGTCTGGGCGGGGGGCTGTGGTTCGGGGGCAGCCTGGGACACGGCCAGGGGGCGGGGGTGAGGGGAGGAGACGGCCAGGGGGATGGTGGTTCAGGAGGACGCTGGAGGCCGGGGCTGTCCTTGGAGGGACACCGTCTGAGGGTGGTGACATTGGTGGAGCACCCGTTTGTCTTTACGCGCGAGGTGGACGAGGAGGGTCTTTGTCCGGCCGGTCAGTTGTGTCTGGATCCCCGAACCAACCGCTCCGATGTCCTCCAGAACCTCTTCAACCAGCTACACAGCCCCAACACCACAGCGGCAGACTGGGAGGGGGATGGTGAGTTATATTTAGTCTTTACAGAGTGTGTGAGTGGTTTACTGACATTCTCGAGGACAAGAGAGAATTTATTTCACGGTGAAAAACAAGAGTAAACAAAAAAAGCTAAATTCCGTGTGTGCCCTTGTGTACCCAGGATGTAACGGTACATGAATCCGTACCATTCATGGCACGCATGTTTGGCACGCATGTTTACGGAGCGACCGCAGCGTTGTTTTAACCACCGCACGTGCAGAACTTTGGTGTGTGCAGAATTTAATTTAAAACTCCAATGTCTGCCCCCAGCAACTCTTGCAAAGGGCCAGATGTTGTACGTTCAGACACGCACTAAGCATGCACACACGCACCCCACCTAGAGATTGCAGGTAATTTAGCACAGCGCAGCCTCATAGTTATGGCAAACGCAGATAAACCAGCACTTAGTGTCAGCAGATCTGCCCTTTCTGCAAACAACGTAGACAATTTCATTTTTTCTATATAAAAAAAAAAACATGAAAATAAAATTAATCTCAGTACAAGCTGAGACTGTTGCACAGTCCTAATGTGAAGCCGACTTCAAAAGCGAGGTACCTACCGAACCGTGATCTCTGTGTACCATCACCCCCCTCGTGTGCACATCCATTATCAAAGCTGCACCCGCTAACTTGTTGGGTTTCAGCAATGTCTTTTATTTCAATTGTCGCAAAGACCTCCGAGGGGCTTTTTTCCCCTTCATAGTGTAGCAACAACATATGTGCATTTATTTACAAGCCATAGCTCAGAAGTCGATCACGGAAGAAGGGAAGCAAAAGCCGGGTTCAGGCAAAGGAAAGTCAAATTTTAATATTTATGTGTGCCATGAAATAATCTCTACATTTCCCAGGTGATGCCCTGCCTGGTGGCAGACAAAACGCACAGTGGAAATAAAGCCTCACAGGGAACTGATCTGACAGGCAATGGTGTCATTCTCCCACAGCCGTCACACAATGTCACCAATTGAATATAACGATGACACGTTAAAGCAATCACAGTTATGAATGAAGGAGTAAGGCCTGCACGCTAAATTGCTCCCAAAAACTAATTCATTTGCAATGTTTCGATCAGTAATGATCTAACTGATTTGTTTTGCAATTTTTCTCTTGCACCTTAATGATATTTTCTGGATGTGCACATACATCGTTCCTTTTCTAAAGCAATAGCAGTTACCTAGTCCTGCTTTATTACTGCAGTTCTCATCATTGATTGGTGATTTTAATTGAGACTATTGTCTCAATTAAAATCATGCATTCTGAGAATTGTGTACAAATAGTTGTGTAATAGTGGCAGGCTGTACACCACAGTACTTGAAACTGAATACACTACTTATCACATAAAAATTCACATTAAGGTAAAATTTGATAAATATATAACGGTATATCGTTTATACATATATGCATACATAAATACATACATACATGCATGCATGCATGCGTGCATGTATGCATGCGTGCGTGCATGTATGCATACACACATAAATAAATACACACACAGGCCTGCATACTGTACCTGACATGGGGTGCATCATCACCTGTATTCACCGTTACATTATTTATGACCTATCTACAGTCTAAGACCTAGAGATACTGCATTGCAGTTATAACAGTATGTGATCCTTCAACAAGCGGCACTCAACAGCCACACTACTGATTTCATACAAGTTATCAAGGAGTAAGAGGGCAAAAGGGCGGGTCTGATTTACCTAATATACTCCTTACAAGAAGTCAACATTTGATTTTACGAAAGAGCACTTGCTCTAGTTCAGTTGTGTCTGAGCTTCAGGACTATCGATTTTTGCCGTGCACCGCTGCTAAAGAGGAATTACACTGAACAGTAAAAGCCGAGATGTTGTTTAGTTTTGTGAATGCTTTAAACCAACTCTTAAAGGACCTTCACAGCAGCTGTAGACAGAGCTAAGATTATGTTTGTCTTAACAATATGGTAAATAAGGAGTCGCATTAAATGGATGTGCAGGTTAAATTGGGGGTATTCTTCAAAGATTTTCTGCAGTATTTATGCCACCTTATTCCAGAGACTGCCGACTGCAGATTTAAGACATATTTGTGTGTGTGTGTGTGTGTGTGTGTGTGTGTGTGTGTGTGTGTGTGTGTGTGTGTGTGTGTGTGTGTGTGTGTGTAAAGTCACAAAACGGTCTGCCCAAATTTCACGGCATTTCTTCCCAAAGACCTCAGAGGAGACCCAACCTTGAGTATGAGGGGGCAGAAGTGGGACATTATGCACGCCGAGTTTATCATACAGCCTTGAGACCAAAACAACCATTTTGATGGTGGGAGATCTCTCCAACTAACAAGACGCTTGTGTGTCTCTCAGTCTGTCTGTCAGCAACTTAACAACCATTTTGATGGTGGGAGATCTCTCCAACTAACAAGACGCTTGTGTGTCTCTCAGTCTGTCTGTCAGCAACTTAACAGGAAAAAAGCTGCAGCAAACAAGGTGAATAGTTCAGGAAATGAGATGAGGACAGGTCTTAAATGACCCGATTAAAATGTGGATGTAACTGGGTCAAGGTGACGGTCGAGGTCACAGCAAGGGAAACCGTTTTTCGCTTTTCATAAATGGCTCAATTGTCGACGTTCTAGTTCAAAGATACACTCCTATCTATTGCTCCAGTGAGAAATGTGTTGTAGTGAAGCTCTGTAGAGGTCAAAGTTCAGGCAAAGGGTTTGCGGTGTGGCACCACTTGTTTGTATGGGAGGATATGGATTAGTTAACCTGAGTGTAAACTTCTCTTCGTGACTGGAGTGTATTTCAAAGGGGCAATCAATAAGGGACTGTGGCTGCTCAGTCTGCAAATAGCAATTGCTATATAGAGCATATGGGGGATGGGCAACATGATCCAGAAAGGGCTGGCGTGGGTGCAGGTCTTTGTTCCAACCAAGCAGTTACACACCTGATTCTATTAGTCAACCAACAGTCTTTGCTAAGGACCTTCATTTGTAGACTCAGGTGTGTAACTGCTTGGTTAGAACAAAGACCTGCACCCACGCCAGCCCTTTCTGGATCACGTTGTCCATCCCTATTAAGATAGTCTGGCGGCACAGTGGCCCAGTGGTTAGTGCTGTTGCCTCACAGCAAAAAGGTCCTGGGTTCGAACCCCAGGCCGTCCCAGGTCCTTTCTGTGTGGAGTTTGCATGTTCTCCTCGTACCTGCGTGGGTTTTCTACGGGTGCTCCGGTTTCCTCCCACCATCAAAAAGACATGCGTGTTAGGGTTACTACTCCTGTCTGTGCCCTTGAGCAAGGCAATGGAAAGAAGAACTGGAGTTGATCCCCGCATGCTGCACGACGGCTGCCCACTGCTCCTAGCTACACAGCTAGGATGGGTTGAATGCAGAGAGTACATTTCATTTGTATGTATGTACAAAATGACTAATAAAGAGTATTCTACTCTGTTCTATTCAGAAGACATGTAGACTTATGTAAAAGAAAAGAAAATATAAACTTTACCGTCATCAGTCAGAAAGTCAAGTCAATTTGTATAGCCCAATATCACAAATTATAAGTTTGCCTCAAGGGGCCTTACAGCAACACAACAGCCTGTCCTTAGACCCTTGCGTCGGATAAGGAACAACTCCCTAACAAAAACTTTAACGGGGAGAAAAACTAGGAAGCAACCTCAAGGAGAGCAAGAGACAAAGCACATTTTAATACTGTCAGTTTTGTTTTGTTTTTAATCCCGCCTGGACCATTGGCTCTGCATACCTTTATATTTTGATTTTCATTGTTTTGGACAAGAAAGAAGGGTTGTTTTATTCAGATGGTACCGTGAATCATAAAAATGGATAGATTCCTGTGATCAGAACGTTGAGCAGAGGACTCGGAAACGTCCCTGAGGGCAACTCTGGCTTAAGCTATTCTCTTATACGCTCGTCAGTGCAGTGTCATTAGCATTTCAAACCAGTAAATAATCCATCACACTAGCAGTGCCTAACCTATAGCTGTGGGAATCACGATGACAGTTTCTGTTCACAACTACGTAAATAGCCAGCTGGCATGTTTTACACATCAAGGAAGCACATCTGTTGCATTTCCTTTCCCTCTCTCCTCCACTGTTTACCTTTTCCCACCTGTCTCAGCCAGGAGCAATTGGCCCAACTGGTGTGCAGAGGTATCTTTTCCTGGAGGGATAAAAAGCAACGCTTCATTCTGACCTCGCAATCTCCCGTTGAATTAGGTTATGCATTCTAGAGGCTTAAAAGTTACATACTCTGTTCATAAAGGTCAAAGGTTATGAAACCTTTTCAGCCTGGGAGCTTTTGCAAAAAAAAAGTGTCCCAGCTTGGATCAAGGCTCATTAAAAATGATACTGATACTCCTGTGATGTAGGGAGCTGTTCGAAACGGACCGGTGACATTTTTCAAGATCCTTAGTCAACAGCTGGATGCAAATTCCCACAAGTGCAACTTGTGCATTTCTAAAAGAATGTCCTTTATTTATGCATATTCCCTTGAACTAAATAATTTTCACACCATCATCATTTTTTATTGTGTGTGTGTGTGTGTGTGTGTGTGTGTGTTTTGGGTTTTTTTGCCTCGCAGACCTCCCGGAGGATTTGAGGAAGTGTTGCTATGGTTATTGCATTGACCTACTGGAGAAGCTGGCGGAGGACATGGGCTTCGCCTTCGACCTCTACATAGTTGGGGATGGGAAGTACGGGGCGCTGAGCGGGTCGGGACGCTGGACGGGGCTGGTGGGGGATCTGCTGAGCGGAACCGCTGACATGGCCGTCACCTCGTTCTCCATCAACTCCGCCAGGAGCAGAGTCATCGATTTCACCTCGCCCTTCTACTCCACCAGCCTGGGCATTCTGGTGAGGTCGTGATTAGTTAGCTGGGCTTAGGCGTTTGGTTTGGCTTTAACTGCTTTGAGAATATGCTCGTCTGGGTACGTCCTTTTATTTAAAAAAAACAAAACAAAAAAAAAGTTTTTCTGTCTGGCTGACACCACTTCAACATGGTCAGACAATATGGTCTGGCTCCATTTCATTCCACCCTCCCACCCCTCTCTTCCAGACCCCGTGGAGAGGAGCAGCAGATCATTGGAAGTCAATTTGCTGAGTTCTGAGTGTGCTTTGCTAATTATGAGGGTTGAAATTAGCAGTATGAGTTTCTAATGAGTATGTGAAGCAGTTTGAGAGGACTTCTCATGTATAATCCTCAAATATCAAGTCAAGTCAATTTCATTTGTATAGCCCAATATCGCAAATTACAAAATGTCCTGCAGATTCTCCCTTTTTTCGATAACCGCCTCCACTGTGATTGACATATTGAAATGAATAATTCAATCGGACTAAATATCTGAATGAAAGACATATTCACTGTTTGACAAAGTGACACGTGCCCTTTTAAAATGACTGATGACGGGGCGTCCGGGTAGTGTAGCGGTCTATTCCATTGCCTACCAACACGGGGATCACCGGTTCGAATCCCCGTGTTACCTGCGGCTTGGTCGGGCATCCGTATAGAAACAATTGGCCGAGTCTGCGGGTGGGAAGCTGGATGTGGGTATGTGTCCTGGTCACTGCACTAGCACCTCCTCTGGTCAGTCGGGGCGCCTGTTCGGGGGGGACAGGGAACTAGGGGGAATGGCGTGATCCTCCCAAGCGCCACATCCCCCTGGCGAAACTCCTCACTATCGGGTGAAAAGAAGCAGCTGCCGACTCCACATGTATCGGAAGAAGCATGTGGTAGTCTGTATCCCTCCTCCGATCGGCAGAGGGGGTGGAGCAGCGACCGGGACGGCTCAGAAAATAAGGTAATTGGCCAAGTATAATTGGGGAGAAGAAAAAAAAAAAGGGGGGGGATCCCAAAAAAAAAAAAAAAAAGACTGATGGCTCACAATGAAAACAAATCGTGGGACCTTGTTAAATGACAGCGTAGGTACCTTACCTTGCTGGTTGATTAAACTGTTACAGACATTGTTAGAGACGTGAGCGCTCTCAGATAGAATATTTGTTCCATAATGTATGAGTTTTGGTTTGACATGGACTCACAATGTCTAGCCAGTGTCTCTCTGTCAGAATCAAAATTAGACAAAGAATATATCTATCTAAGAAAAACAGAGGTCGGAGTGCTACGCGGAGTCTTTTGAACAATTTGATCTTGAAACTCGTGCTCTTTTGTAAAGGCTGTGGAGATATGATCAAAAAGAAAAGAAACAAGGGCACACGGCTTTGAAGTGGAGAATCCAAGAAAGCCTTTAATAGAGCATGGAAAAGAAAGTTAAAAACAAGAGGATCGGGCGTCCGGGTAGCATAGCAGTCTATTCCGTTGCCTACCAACACGGGGATCGCCAGTTCGAATCCCCGTGTTACCTCCGGCTTGGTCGAGCGTCCCTACAGACACAATTGGCCGTGTCTGTGGGTGGGAAGCCGGATGTGGGTATGTGTTCTGGTCGCTGCACTAGCGCCTCCTCTGGTCGGTCGGGGCACCTGTTCAGGGGGAGGGGGAACTGGGGGGGGGGGGATAGCGTGATCCTCCCACGCGCTACGTCCCCCTGGCAAAACTCCTCACTGTCAGGTGAAAAGAAGCAGCTGGCTACTCCACATGTGGTAGTCTGCAGCCCTCCCCGGATCGGCAGAGGGGGTGGAGCAGCAACTGGGACGACTCGGAAGAGTGGGGTAATTGGCCAGGTACAATTGGAGAGAAAAAAAAAGGGGGGGTGGACCTACATGTTGCAGCAATATTGGCCTTCTTCAGGACACAAACTGGTGTCACAAACAGGAAGTGAAACAGGGTATAAGCAACAGCCCCAGGAAAAGGGTGGGTGGAGCCTACCAACAGGTCATGTGACAAACAGCTGACATAAACAAAAAGACAAAAAGTACTTAGACACTTAGAATGACAATTAATAAATCGATTGACACATAGGCCCACTTGTTTTTACATTTTTTGCCATGCTCTATTAAAGGTTTTCTTAAATTTTTCACTTCAAAACAGTCTGCCCTTGTTTCTTTTCCTTTTCCTTTGGACTATCTATCTATCTGTCAAGATATCTGTCCATCTATCCGTCTATCTGTCTATCCGTCTATCCATCTATCTATCTGTCGGTCTGTGAGAATTAAATTACTGAAACCATTATCCACCTCAGAGCAGTCTTCTGTATATTTTCAGTACTGATTCTGATTTCCTCCCAGGTGCGTAGCCACGACACGGCGGCCCCCATCGGAGCCTTCATGTGGCCCCTCCACTGGTCCATGTGGGTAGGGATCTTTGTCACGCTGCACCTCACCGCGCTCTTCCTCACCCTTTATGAATGGAACAGCCCCTTCGGCATGACCCCGCACGGCAGGAACAGGCTCCGCGTCTTCTCCTATTCCTCCGCCCTGAATCTCTGCTACGCCATACTGTTCGGACGCACAGTCGCCACAAAGGTAAAGCCACGCTCTAGTCCCCCTGTCCATGCAGAAATGGCAGTAAGGTTTTATTGGATGGTACTTTGCTGCTGGCTGATGTACAAAACCTTGAATTAGAGTCAAGGGACTAAAAAAAAAAAAATGCATGCTACCAGTGTACTTCATTAAGTATATTGGTATTTGGTACATTCAAATCCACACTAAAGACTCCTCACGGGACTGCAACGTCAAGCTAGTGACCAAAATAACCAACAGATATAAGAGGTGCTTTTTTCGTTAGGGTGAACGTTAAGTGTATACAGCGATGGGAGCATAAAGGGAGGAAAAGAGAGGGGCACCGAGGTGCTAGAGATGACACAGGAGAGAAGAGTTCAAGATGGAGAGTCGTACAGAGAGAGAGGGAGATGACAGAGCTGGCCGCTGACAGGGAAAAGATGGATAGGGGAGAGGTTAAGTAGGTAGGCAGAGATGAAATAGGGGAGTTACGCAGGGAAGAAAGGGAGGATATAAAATACACACACCCAGGAAGGGGAGGGGAAAGGCCAAGTGGGCCAACAGTAAAGGAAGGAGTTATGAGGAGGATGAAAGTGGTGGAGGTAGGACTGGGGGAATAGGAAGGGGGGGGTGAGGAGCAGTTAACGTGCCCAATTAATCAGACACCCTGTTTGGAAATGGGTGAGGGAGGGGCCGGGGGACGAATGCGGGTGAGCGGGAACGTGTTTTTAAAAAAAAAAGCATCTGGAATCAGTTTTGCTCATACCGTACATGTTTGTAAGACATGGTGGACACGTGTAAAGCGAGACATGTGCATTTATTTATGGTCTCCCTGCCTTTATGTAATTCTGAAACACATCGGACTCCACAGAGAGGGAGTCTGGCAGAGACATACTGGGAGAGAGGGGGAAGGTTAAGTGGGTAGGCAGAGACAGAGACAGTAAAAGACAGAGGGAGATTTGGAGGTCGGTTGACAGAGGATCACACAAAGGGGAAAGGGATGTGTTGAGCTTTAGACGGAGAGAGCAGGGTGATGGCTGGTACACGGGGAGAGAGGGAACGAGAGAGACGGAGACAAATAAGGATCGCTCTCCGCGGTGCTGAATGGTGTGGCTGTGTAAATGCGAACTGCTATCCGTAGTGCTGAAGATAAATGGAAGTCTAATTCCCATTATGCTGATCAGTGTCCCAGGCGAATTTCCATGTCAACGAATGAAAAGTAAAGAGGGGAAACATTCTCATTTCCTTTAAAGAGGAAAAAACAATTTCTTTTCTTTGCACTTTCATTTCATTTTGACTTTGGTCTGTGTGTGTCTGTGTGTGTGTATATATATATATATATATATATATATATATATATATATATATACGTATGTATTAAAGTGTACGCCTGCGGTGGCAGCATTCTTCAGAAACCTGTCACATATGACTGATGGCGTTCCGCCCACAGTCACACCGCCACACAAGACTGAGTGCAGCATTGATGAGAAACAGCTCTGCCCTCTTTTTTTTTAAATTATTGACATCTTGTGCCAACTCCCATGATTAAGATAACCCAACTTATTCCGGTTCTTCAAATTTTCATGTGACAAATTCAGATGAATTTCTGAATCATCATTTGCTTAAATTATTTCTCTCTCCACTACCCCTGCCTTCTAGTCAGCAGCCAGTCTGACAGAATATTAGATTAAACCCCTTGTAGTACTCTGGCACTGCCTTTAAAGAAAGCAGGGCAAATGACTATGGTGTCAGGGTGGGCTTGATCTTTTCCAGCTTTTATTGTCATAATAATAGTAATTGATAGTGTTGCACTTTTCTAAGAAACAGGGTTGTGTGTGTGTGTGTATGCGCTAAGCATCTGGTTAACGGGTGAGGGAAAATTCTGTGTTGAATAAAAAAAAATTTCTTTTTAAATCCCTGGTTTATGTAAGGGCCACGTGTGAGAGTGTGTCTGTGTGTTTGACTTACAGTAGCTAATGCCAAATGGTGGGGCTGGGGACACGGTAACTGAAAGGTCACAGATATGAGCCATGCCACAGCCATTTATTCCATCAAATTGACCTTGTGCAAGACTGAAGAATGCTCACCCACTGATATCAAAATGCCCACACCAGAGAAATCAATTGCTCAAGTGGCATTGACTCATACTGAACCTATTCAAGCTGGATGTGTAGTGTTAACAAGGTGTAGGGACCGGCGCTGCCCTTGGACTACAATACCCATGACTCCCTGCTCAACGTCACAGGTGATCCCCACCCACCATCTCGTCTTACACCGTAATAATATTGGTTACAGTAATACGGTATCACGTGACGCAATTTCACCCATAAAACCACGGCGGATTTGAAATTCGCTCTCTCAACTGTGCACCCCAAAAGCATTCAGAGATGCCCTCTCTGCAAAAGGACAGAGGAACAAAGGACCATGTGTCCTCACAGTACAGCTGGCCAGTTTTATTGGAAGATAACCTAGTCTTGTTCCTGCGCTAATCAGCTGTTGTAACCAGTTAAGTTTTCCTGCAAGACACATAGTTTCCACAGAAAGAGAAAGCGAAAGGATCCCTTTTTATTTCTTAAACGTCAACGCAGTCGCAACCCAGACTCCTTCGAGGTCATCGGGTGATGGACGGAGCATTGAGGATTTTCAACTCATGAGCTGCCACATTATACAAAAAAAAGAAAAGAGACTATTTTTCGCAGAGCCACGTTTCGATGCCAGACAACCAGATAGAGACACTGTTGCCCAATCCCAATGTCCACACTCACAGACTTTGAGGTGCATTCCCACTAAATCCATGAGGAGTTAGGGCTGTCCCACTGTCAAATCATTTGCTAGATGGACCTTCTACTTTTCTTTTGTTACTTTTGGTTTCTTTTATTTCCTGCCTTGGTAGATAGATTGTGCATGCGATCTCTCGCTCTCTCTCTCTCACTTATCATACTCCTTTGCTGCATGCCATCTTGCCTGCACGGCCTTTCTCCCACAAACATTTCCTCTCTCCTGTGAGCAGCAGCATGCACACACATGCACACACACACACACACACACACACACAAACACAAAGTAATATTATGAGGCTGTGCAAATATTGTAGACAACAATCAGCCAAAACATTAAAACCACTGACAGGTGAAGTGAATAACATTGATTATCTCGTTACATCCCACAGAAGAGCTACTGTAGCTCAATTTGCTGAAAAAGTTAATACTGGCTATGATAGACAGGTGTGAGAACACAGCTTGCTACGTATGAGCCACAGACCACTATCATGACCCCATCACCACCATGACCCTTGTCCACCATCGAAAGCACCTACAATGGGTACATGAGTGTCAGAACTGGACCACGGAGCAATGCCAAAAGGTGGCCTGATCTGACGAATCATGTTTTCTTTCACATCATGTGGACAGCTGGGTGCGTGTGTGTCGTTAACCTGGGGAAGAGATGGCCCCAGGATGCACTATGGGAAGAAGGCAAGCAAGCGGAGGCAGTGTGATGCTCTGGGCAATGTTCTGCTGGGAAACCTTGGGTCCTGGAATTCATATGGATTTTACTTTGACACGTACCACCTAAAACCAATTACACCCCCTTCATGGCAACAGTATTCCCTGATGGCAGTGGCCTCTTATAGCAGGATAATGTGCCCTGCCACACTGCACACATTGTTCAGGAACGGTTTGAGGAACATGACAAAGATTTCAAGGTGTTGCCTGGGCCTCCAAATCCCCCAGATCTCAATCCGATCGAGCATCTGTGGGATGTGCTGGAAAAACAAGTCCGATCCATGGCGGCCCCACCTCGCAACTCACAGGAATTAAAGGATCTGCTGCTAACGTCTTGGTGCCAGATACCAGAGGACACCTTCAGAGGTCTTGTGAAGCCCATGCCTCGATGGGTCAGAGCTGTTTTGGTTGGCAAGAGGGGGGTCCTACACAATATTAGGCAGGTGGTTTTAATGTTTTGTCTGACTGGTGTATATTTGCACAGCTTCATAATATTACCTTTTGTGTCTTGATCGTTGTATTGCTGCTCATCATTGATTGTACCTGATCAGTATTAGCTAGATAATTATGGATAATGTGATAATACGGAGTGTCTGCTGTTGTCCATGGATGTATTGTGCTGCAGAGTTTAACACGCTGTACCTAAAACAAATTCCACCGGCCTTGGTCGTGTGGCTAATAAACAATCTATCTATCTATTAGTGTTGTTTAGCATTAGTCAATGTTTAATTGACTTCTAATAAATTGTTTTCATTGAAATAAGTCGTTTCCCCCCTGTTTTGCGACAGTATTCACTGACGCCATCCTCTGTCAACTAGGTACTCCAATTGGTGCAACGCTGATTATTCCATCAATTTTAGTATTTAATTAAGAACTATTAAACAATTCAACACCAAAATTGGTGGATAATAACCTTATGAGACTGATTTGATAACCCTGTTGCACTCACAAAGG
The DNA here is from genome assembly GCF_029633865.1 of Lampris incognitus. Taxonomy (NCBI): domain Eukaryota; kingdom Metazoa; phylum Chordata; class Actinopteri; order Lampriformes; family Lampridae; genus Lampris; species Lampris incognitus. The sequence goes on from NC_079226.1 coordinate 31,104,732, forward strand.
TTAACAGAGATGGCATTGTGCAGAAAAACTGTTAACATAGCTGTCAATTATCCTTTGTTTCCCAGAAGTCTAAGTTGTTGACTTCATGGAAGATTTTGGTCCTCTTTGGATCGCTGAATAATGTTTATAAGACAAATTGTCTCAAAAGGAAAAGAAAATTATCCTTTTTTTTTCTTTTTTCAAAATTCACTGTTCAAAATTCACTGTTAGGTGCAACTGCTACTGATGATTGTTAATGCTCTTATCTTTTTCTCCCAAAAATACGGTTTGTGAGAGCGTGTGTTGCAGAAACACATTTAGCAAAAAAGCACCAGATTTGGCACATACATAGAGAATGATAGTGGAAGTCATTTCTAGCAACCGGCTTTCAGTGATTTTGCCTGTAGCCAAGTTGGCAAACACTTTCAAAATGGACCTGTATCTAAAAATGGTCTTTATGATACTCTAATGGAGTGTTTATTTGTTGTCTCCTTTGCATTCACTGCAAAAAGGGATGCTTGGACACACTCCAGTTAAATAAATTGTTATTATAATGTCAATGCTACTCCTTTCCCAAAGTACCTCTGCTCAGCATGGGTGGTTTACCGAAATGGCCTACCGGGCCCAGGTCCAGGGGCCCGGAGGGCTCAGGGGGCCCCTAAGCCAGAGCCTCTTCGTGAAGTCAGTGTTATTGACTTGGCATTTCTTGTCGCATAGTCAAAGGGCTTAGTTGCTTGACATCACACAGGCTTGTCAAGTCATTGCACTCCATTTCCCTCTTCAGTCCGCCATTGCCTCCACTCTTAACCAATTTCTGTGGGGGAGGGGATTTGATTTTCCCTAACCAATCACTAGAGACCAACGTATCCATCTGAAGCTGACATCTTCTTATTTATTTGAAAGTTTTTCCCCCTTTTTCTCCCAAATTGTATCCGGCCAATTACCCCATTCTTCCCAGCCATCCCGGTCGCTGCTCCACCCCCTCTGCCAATCCGGGGAGGACTGCAGACAACCACATGCTTCCTCCGATACACGTGGAGTCGCCAGCCGCTTCTTTTCACCTGACAGTGAGGAGTTTCACCAGGGGGACGTAGCGTGTGGGAGGATCACGCCACTCCCCTCAGTTCCCCCTCCCCCCCAAACAGGTGCCCCGACCGTCCAGAGGAGGCGCTAGTGCAGCGACCAGGACACATACCCACATTCGGCTTCCCACCCACAGACACAGCCAATTGTGTCTGTAGGGACGCCCAACCAAGCTGGAGGTAACCTGGGGATTCGAACTGGCGATCCCTGTGTTGACAGGCAACGGAATAGACCGCCATGCCACCCGGACGCCCTGAATCTAACATCTTTTTAAGTTGACACGGACGCGTAGCCATGGCAACATACTGGTTTTTCCGGAGATTTAAGAGTGGAGCAGAGCCAAGTAAAAACAAACTACAATATTGAGAAGACACGCCGTCTTGACAACTACTTGACAACAGCGTTAGTTCCACCCTTGATGCCGATTGGCAAATCGTCCCCCCTCCCCCCCGGTGCTCACTGGATAATTGCTTTTTCAACCAAGAGACCGCTGTTTTGTGTCATGATGCCAAACCAGAAGAATCAGTCAACTCAGTGGAGTGGGCGGATTCAAAGGTCTGGAGCCAGGCAAAGGGCTTAGTCATTCATGTCAATAACAGAGCCCCAAACGTCCTACTGAGAAACTGAAGGAAACTGCAGGCGAATGTGTGTCTTACTTAATATGCTGTTGGCGTTGATTGTGTGTATGTGCGCTGTAAATCATGCTGAAGTACATGTGAATTGAATTATTGTGCTGTTGGCTGCAAGTCAGTGTACCTGCTCTCCGAGGGGGGGGGGCCTTTTACCCGTTCGTGCCCAGGGGCCCACTGTCTCATTATCCGCCTATGCTGCTCTGATACAATCCGTGCAAAAAATATTTGGAACACTCTGAAAGCTTTGAAAAGCTGTATTTAAAAGCCTCGCTGCCTTCCTGTGCTTTGCTGAAAGGTAAAGCAATAATGGGTGAAAGCAAAAACTAGTTATAGTGTTGAATTCATTCAATTCTTTCATTCAAAGAGGATGTTATTTTCTCTAACAAATGCTTTTTCACAATGATTTCTACATCTACATTATGTGTTTCTTCGTTAATATGACTTTATTTGCCAGCATTCATTTATAAGTTTTAACATTTATACTAATTAGATTTTTTTTCTTTGTTGAGGCTCTGTTTTCATTTAGTTACGGCCATCAAATTAATTTCTATTTTCACATTTTTGTGATTTGTGGTGAGATGTTAATAGAAGAATCGTTTGAGTTTGCCTGCTAGGACTGATTTTTTTCTCACTTTTGTTAGTGCTTCGTTGTTATGTGCCAATTAAAGAGACCCAACTAATTTCCATTCTGCAGACACCGAAGTGTTGGACAGGACGTTTCCTAATGAACCTCTGGGCCATCTTCTGTCTGCTGGTGTTGTCCAGCTACACTGCCAACCTCGCAGCTGTCATGGTGGGGGAGAAGACCTTCGAGCAGGTCTCAGGGATTCACGACGACAAGGTTAGATCACACAACAAGGACACGGGCCTGCATACACCCTTCATCTGACCACACACACGTGCTCAGGCACATATGTACATTCAGGACACACAAACATATCTCTCTCTCTCTCTCTCTCTCTCTCTGTCATACACACACACACACTCTAACACAAACACAAGGACAAACTAGATTGAGCTCATACAGTCACCCTAGACCTACAGACATTGACATACTCGAACACACTGATCTTACTCACTAACAGGCTAGTGAGTAAGGGCTAGAATTATTCATCGAGGATTACTGCCGATTATTTCTCTAAGCCCCGAATGAAACACACGGTTGTAAGTGAATTTGATATGAGCGTAATCACGATAACCTCTTTCTCTCTATAATCATGATAACCTCTTTCTCTTTATCGCTTCCACTGCTTTCAACACCCACCCATATGCATACCCCCTCCCCCCTCCCCTCCCCATCCAACCGTCCTTGCACCAGCTGCACCACCCTTCCCTGGGCTTCCGGTTCGGGACGGTGAGGGAGAGCAGTGCCGAAGACTACATGAAAAAGAGTTTTCCGGAGATGCACGACTACATGAGACGCTTCAACCAGCCCACCACCCCCGAAGGCGTGCACATGTTAAAGTAGGACACACGCGCAAAGGTCCCCTCACATAAACATGAGTATAAATACACACCTGCAAATATTAGAAGAGTGCGAGATAGTTGGGAAGTGTGAGACCCTGGTGCCCTGGAGTTATCCCAGCTGACACGCGCGCAGGGACATACTCTTAATGCAATACTGTACCATACTTCCAGAATCTCGGTTGCAAAAAAAAATTATCGCCTCAAGGCACATCAGACATACAGAGTCGGCACCACAAAGTGCCGGTGAAGATGCTGAGATAGCACACGCGTGCTGACTGTGTGATACAGCCGAGACGGAACAAAGAAAGAGCTTGTTGGCGGGTGGAGGGGGAATGGTGGGGATGGTGAGAGGAGGGGAGGATGAAGGAGGCGTTTGTTTGGCGTGTGAGGCGGAGCAGAAGTGGGAGCCACAGCAGCAAAGAGCAGTGCAGGGAAACAGGGCAGAGGCTATAAAACACTGTTCTGGCAGAACCACTGACCCCAATACTACTCTCAAATCTCTCCCAAAAATATCTGGAAAAAAATAACAAACTTACAAGCACACACAAACACATATATGTTTGTATGCACAAGTGTTAACAGGTGCCCACAGACACACTCGCATACACCTGGGATCACGCATGAAAACTCTCTTGCTTTCCCCACACATGTAAATATAAGTGCCTACACACACACACAAATGCACGTGCTTGCGCGTGCTCATAAACACACAGCCATGCTCATAAACACACACATATACACACACACACACACACACACACACACACACACACACTTGCACAAACATTCCAAAGCCAAGCGTTGACCAACATCTGACCTTCTTCAGTCCCTAAAAAATAGTCTATACTCTTTTATATTTGACAGTTCTCACATAGACAGAGAAAAACAGCTTTCTGCATTGCTATCACAGCAAAGACTTTGTAAAGTCACCTTTTTGTTTTGCTGTCATGGTGAGCATCCATTCTGAATAACAAAACATTTTAGATAATTCGATCGGTCTGGCCTCGAATGGCATCATTCTGGCTGTCTCTGTGTGTTTTTGCGTGCACAGAGTGCAAATTATACAATGACAATGGGGGGGGGGGGGTCAAATTTTTTCTCCAGGGCATAAAGGGAACCCAGTACAGCTCAGGGTGTGTGCTTCGGTGAACTTAAGTCTTACAATCCTTACAGTATCGTGCTTGTTTAACATACAAACATTTAACATGCAGTCTGTAGGTGATGATAAATCCATTATACCAGCTCCTGGGACACGTACTACATAACAACTTTTGTAGTCAGGGGTCACCAACAAGGTATTCTAGAGCAAAACTGCCAGCAAGTCACACACACACACACACACACCAACAACAACAGTAGACCATAATTTCCACTCAAACATAGACCCACACAATACTGTACCAGAACTTTCTTTACTATCAGTATCCAACACTTTTTATTATAAGTCCTACTATATTAGTTTAGAACAGTAGGGTATTATTGTTCTGTATCTCATCAGTTTCTGAAAGTGCCATTTGCCTAAACATCTGGTATGATGGCATACATCTTTAAGTGCAGTCTCCTTTGTAACTCACCTCTTTGCTACTAGGTCCTGCCTGCTCACTGTCCTCCTGACCACCTCCTGCCTGCTGACTGTCATTTTGACCTCCCTCTGCTTCCTTAATACAACAGCACATAAATGTAAAACTCATCATCACCCATACTATCCAGTTCAGTATTAAGCCTGCAAGACAACCACAGAAAATAAGGCTCCATTAACATCTCTAAGTCCTAATTATTACAAGTTTAAACTTACTCTTTTTTTTTTAGCACCAAAAAAGTTTGGGATATCTCCTCTCCCCATGCTCGTGTTGACTCTGTGAATTAAAGCTAATCTGAGTTCAATAAAATAGTCATACATTTGAACTAATACAATTAATCAGCCTTCAGCACACATAAATATTATATATTGTTCAATTACCCAACCAGGTAACTCCCTGCCATCCTGATTCAAAACAAATGGGTGCCTATTATAAAAGCTAATATCAAAAAGGCAAAAGACTAACTAAACCACCGCAGCCACATAAAAGACTATTAAAATTACATAATGAACTCTATATTGATGTCAAAACATAACTACAACAGCTAATCCTCCATTGTCCCGCTGCTTATGACTGAGCACTGGTGTTAGCTAACATTAGATAATATGACATTTTACACTGGTAATGAAATACTGGAATGGCATCCAGCACTTTACCTGTGCCCCCGTCCATAGGGTTAGTGGTTGTGTCAGGAAGGGCATCCGACGTCAAATTTAGCCAAATCATTGGGCAGATTGACAAGACCACCATTGGTGCTGTGCCCTGGAAACCATCAAATTCGCTGTGGCGACCCCTGGGAAAAAGGGAACAAGCATAAAGACGAAATATTGGTAATGAAATGGCAAGCCATATGAAAAGCTAGCTAACTGTTTAGCCAACATTGGAAATGAAAGGGCGCACTATCAGCTAGCTAACATTAGTTAGCTAATGTTAAGTAAGGCAAATGTTAGCTCGAGCTAGCTAACGTTAGTTAGCTAAACTGTAACTTAAAGGTAGAACGAGGAGGATTTGTTGGTTGCAGTTGCAGTCCATCTACACCTAAAGGAGAAGACACACTCCTTCGAGGACAGCAACGTACACATTTTGGACAGAGAAGATAGATGGTTTGAAAGAGGGGTGAAGGAAGCCATCTATGCGAAACTGGAAAAACCATCCCTCAACAGAGGAGGAGGAGGTCTGCGACACCACCTATCTCCCACTTACAATGCCGTCCTTTCACCTCTACCCAGGAGACTCGAGAAGCCTAGCCTCCAAGAACAACAGTCGGTCACTAACGGCTCCAACCACTCTCATGACCACTGAATAATGAAGTCGAAACTAACAGACTAGCTTGGTCTTGTCAGAAAGGCACGAACCGAGGAAGCCTCTTGGATGAGAGGCGAAACGTCTTCAGGATATATACCAAGTCCAGTTGCACTTGATTCAACTCCTTTGGAGAGCCATGACCTGGATGAATGAGAACATTCACAGACATCTTGCGGTTTGAAAATACAACATTCAAAGTTGGCCCCGTACACCAAAAGCACGCACCCCTGACCGCTGCTGCCAGAAACACATCCCAGTGAACAGGCCAACTCCACGCCGCTCTTCACCGCCATCCTCTCCTTCAGTGCTCGCCAGCGGGTGAAAGCCGACCCCAGATTCACTCATTTTCAAACGAGCTTTGCCCGCTTATCGTTTCGCCTCGCTTTAAATATTTGCGTGTTTTCAGCGCTGTGTCCGCCATTGTCATAGTTTTCTCCTGGGTGCGCGCTTACGACCTCGATCTGGCACCTGCTCGCTACATTTTAATAGAGTCCCGCTGTCCAAAGGTTAACGCCCAGAGACGTCCTGTAAAATAAGAACACTTCGAAAATACAGGCAGAGGACAGGGTCTCTGCAAATACAGAAACTGCCACACGCGTCTAGTGAGTCATAAGTGTTGACTGAGAGGGATTATTTTGTATGAGTCAATAATGTCACGATCACGAATGAATAGGCTCGGTAGCCCTTGGCTGGTTAACGTTGTCGCCCGTGGTGCGGGAAATCCGGGTTCGCGTCCCGGACGCGGCGATTCCCGAACTGCCCCCGTACTCGCAACAATACATTGATTTTCAGGAAAATCCTACTAGTTCTGCCTCTAAGGCAAAAGTTATAAACTAGCTAACGTTAGCGTTCATCCGTAGACAATCTAATTCAAAAACTCAGAAGGTCAGAAAGTAACGTGTCTTAAACTAGCTAGATAGCTAGCAACTTACGTTAACCTACAGCGTCTCCATTAGCTTGCGCGACATACGTGAGCACAGACTTTAATGAGGATGCGAGCCACTGCGATGACGGGCGTAATGACGCAGGCAGACGAGATATTCATGTTAGGACGGTCAGTATGACTGTTTTGGATTTTCAAAGTTAAATAACTTTGTGGGGGGGGGATACAGACCTGCCGCTCCCTGAATTCTCCTAAAATTGCATATATTTGCATTTAAAATTAGTTTTAGATCAATTGTACAAAAAAAGTTGATAAGCTCTACCTAAAAAGACCATGAGCGGTCATCATAACCGCTCGTAATTTACGCGTGCGTATTTATCTCGACAGATTATAGTTTAAAAACCCCGCCCACTGTCGTTCTAGTAGTTTTTAAGCTCAGGTCGTTGCTTGGGACTGTTTCACTATCTATTTTCAGTTTTTTTTTGTTTTTTTTTTGTTTTGTTTTTTTTACATTGCACCTTTCACGTCTTGTTACATTTGTTAGATTAGCAATATGTGTTCTCCGTTTTCACCTTTTCAATTTTGCTATTAAGTTCGGCCATGTCTCTCTGAAGTTTAAATTGTTTAAAAATAGTATTAAAGTTGTTACAATGTTAATTTTGGTGTCAGTGGTTTCCTAATAGACATACTAACATATGCAATACATTAATATCTGAATGGGTATTTAACTTGACAGAATATAGAGTTTAAAAAACGGCGGTCATTTTGACCGCCCATGGTCGTTTTAGGTAGGAGTGAAATCCCAGTCCTTCTAACGTTAAGAAGTGTTATGGTCCACTTTAGGGGTGTCTGAAATCGTATTATAGGATTCTTCCAGGGAAATATATTTTAATATTTACGATTACAGGGAAGAATGATATATGTGCCCTGGATATCTCTGATCACTGTTGTATATTTTTTTTGATGTGTCAGCTCTTCCTGTACAACAGAAGAGCACTCGAATGCTCAAAAAACGCTTCATTTATAATAACACAATTGAAACCTTTCAGAAAACTGTAAATGAGTTGTCACCGTTCATGTCATCACAAACTGAGGATCTTGTGAACGACTTCAACTCAAAAATACGGAATATCTTTGACAACATTGCACCTGTTAAAATTAAAAACATAGAAAAACTAAAAGCCCCCTGGAGAAATGGAGTGGTTATTAGGCAGCGCAAGAGAGGCTGTCGCCAAGCAGAACAACAGTGGAGAAAGACTAAACTTTAGGTTCACCATGAAATTTACAAGGACAGACTGAACAAGTACTGCAAAAAATTAAACAAGCCAGTCTTTTTTCTTTAAAATCATTAATGAAAATATTAACAATAGTAAAGTGCTTTTCTCCACTATTTACCGACTTATTAATCCACCATCTCCAAACCCATCAGAAATGCTGTCCACTGAAAAATGTGAGCAATTCGCTACATTCTTCAATAACAAAATTATTGCCATTAGACAGAACATTAGTGCCTCAAGATCCAGTAATGAACCCACCCTCCAGTTCTCCAAAAATATCACTGGTGCCATGTCTCACTTTGACACTCTAGACCTTGAAAGTCTAAACAATATTTTTAGGCAGCTCGGGTCGTCCACCTGCTGCTTGGATCCCCTCCCTACCAAATTTTTTTTAAATGTTTTTAATTGCTTAGCACATGACGTTTTAGAAATTATTAACTACTCTCCTCAGGTAGGTATATTTCCTGCAGCACTTAAGACAGCTGTCATTAAACCACTTCTGAAGAAGAATAATTTTGATGCGACCGTTATTGCCAACTACGGGCCCATCTCCAATTTACCATTCCTCAGCAAAATCCTTGAAAAAAACAGTTTATTCTCAAGTTAATAACTATTTAATATCCAACAACCTTCTAGGCATTTGTCAATCAGGTTTTCGATCTCACCATAGCACAGAAACAGCACTTATCAAAGTTGTGAATGATCTGCATATGAACACAGATTCTAATAAATTGTCTGTTCCTGTGCTCCTGGATCTAAGTGCTGCTTTTGACAGTTGATCATGATATTTTGCTAGAGATTAGATAAATGGGTCGGCTTTTCTGGCTCGGTTCTCAACTGGTTTAGAACATACCTTCAGGACAGGTATGTCTATTGGAGACTTTTCCTCGGACAAAGTGGGTATAATGTGTGGGCTACCCCAAGGTTCGATTCTTGGACCACTACCATTCAATCTCGATATGCTCCCACTTGCACGTTATACAGAAAGACAAAATAAATTAGCATAATTATGCAGATGATTCACAACTATACATATCCCTATCTCCTGATGACCTAGCTATCATACGTTCCCTAATTCAGTGTATTTATGATATTACTTTATGGATGTCAGATAACTTTTTACAACTGAACAAAGACACGACAGAAATACTTATTTTTGGTGCAAAGACTCAGAGACAGAGAATTGCAGCTCATCTCAGCTCTCTGTCTCTGGAGTGCAAAGGTGAAGCTAGAAATCTTGGTGTAATCATGGACAGTGATCTAAATTGTAAGAGCCACATCAATCATCTCACAAGATCAGCTTTCTACCATCTTAAAAACATTTCAAAACTAAGGGGCTCCTATCAATATCAGACTGTGAGAAATTAATCCATGCTTTTATAACAAGTAGACGAGACTACTGCAATGGACTATTCACCAGCCTCCCAAAATCAGTTATGCACCAACTACAATTAATTCAAAATGCGGCAGCACGTGTTCTCACCAGAACTAAGAAGTATGAGCACATTACACCTGTCCTTAGATCTCTGCATTGGCTCCCCGTTAAAACTAGAATGGATTTTAAAATTCTTTTAATTGTATACAAAACGCTAAATGGCCTTGTAACACGCTATACTATAAAAGTTATGTTAATTCCCTATAAACCAGCAAGAACTCTCAGGTCCAATGGCAGTGGTCTTTTAACCATCCCTCATGCTAGGTCTAGAGCAGGGGAAGCTGCATTTTCTATTTACGCCCTAAGTAGATGGAACGCCCTGCCTGAGGACCTGAGAGAGGCCCCCACACTGGACACATTTAAAAGCAGGTTAAAAACCTTACTTTTCCAAACAGCCTACAGCTAGATTCATTGTGTGTGTGTGTGTGTGTGTGTGTGTGTGTGTGTGTGTGTGTGTGTGTGTGTTTTATATATTTTGCTATTTTTATATATTCTGCTCTGTTATTACTTTTAATTAATCAGTGTTTATGGCACTTGTATTTATTTATTTCACTAACTCAGTTTTAAACTTGCTTGTACTTTTCTAGAATTTGCCTGTACTCTTATTTATTTATTTTTTCTGAGGGGGGAGATTTTATTGATTTCATTGTTTTATTGTGTAAAGCACTTTGTGTTACATTTGTTTGTATGAAAAGTGCTATAAACAAATAAAATCTGATTGATTGATTGATAAATGTTTCGACCTGCCCCCCAACTGTTGACCCGTTCAATTCAATTCAATTCAATTTATTGTCATTAAAAACAATGTGCAGGCACATGTTAAAAATGAAATGAGGGCAGTGGCTTCACCAAACAGTGCAAGACTGACACAGACAAACACAGCAAACACAATATAAGATATTCACACATGAAGACCAAAAGCTAAAAATAAGTTAAAAGATAGCTGGAGTACAAAATATTTAAAAATATCTACAGACATTCAGTGGGTAGCCAGGTTCAGGTGGGCAACAGCTTGTGGAAAGAAGCTGTTTTTGAGCCTGGTAGTGCGGGCTCTGAGGCTCCTGTAGCACCTCCCAGAGCACAGGGGGGAGAACTGTCCATGGTTTGGGTGGGTGGGATCTCTGCTGATGCTCAGACCCCTTCGAAGGCAGCGTTTGTGATAAATGTCTTTTATGGCTGGGAGCTGGGTACCGGTGATATGCTGGGCCGCCTTGACGACCCGCTGCAGAGCTTTCTGGTCTACTGAGGTGCAGTTGCCATACCACATTGAGATGCAGATGGTCAGGATGCTCTCTATGGTGCAGTGGTAGAAGTTGGTGAGAATTTTGGGGGGTAGACGGGCGCTCCTCAGCCTCCTCAGGAAATGCAGGCGTTGTTGGGCCTTTTTCACAAGGGCCTGGGTGTTTAATGTCCACGAAAGGTCCTCGCTGATGTGGACTCCAAGGAATTTAAAGCTGGAAACACGCTCCACTTCCACCCCATTGATGTTAATGGGGGAGTGGCTGCAGCTTCTAGACCTCCTGAACTCCACAATCAGCTCCTTTGTCTTCTGCACATTAAGGACAAGATTGTTGGTAGTACACCAAGATGTGAGGCGCTCAATCTCGTCTCTGTAGGCCATCTCGTCATTGTTGGTGATACGGCCAATGACTGTGGTGTCATCTGCAAACTTAACTATAAAATTTGAAGGGTGAGTTGGCAGGCAGTCGTGGGTGAAGAGGGAGAAAAGGAGGGGGCTCAGAACACAGCCTTGAGGGGCACCTGTGCTGAGGGTCAGGGTGGAGGAGAAGTGGTCACCTAACCTAACAGACTGAGATCTGTTGGTCAGGAAGTCCAGGATCCAGTTACAGAGGGAGGGGTTGAGGCCAAGGGAGAGGAGTTTGGTGGTTAGTTTGGCGGGATGATAGTGTTGAAGGCAAAGCTGTAATCTATAAACAGCATCTGGATGTATGTGTTGTTAAGTTCAAGGTGGGTCAGAGCAACGTGCAGGGCAGTGGCAATGGCACACACACACACACAGCTGACAGATGCAACATTATTAATCAAGCGTATGGATTGTGGTACAGACAGGGCCGCTGACACCGGGGAACACCGGGTCAGTTGTCTTGGGCTCTGGGTCAAGGGAGGGTCCAACTCCCCTCGGAGCGTACAATGACGGACACCATATAGTACTGCTGGAGCAAATGGACCCGCGCAAGCCAGGCCGGGATTGAGGTCCATAATAGAAATATACACAACGCCTATGCCTGGGCTGTATAAATTCCCAATATACATTTTTTTTCTCCATGTAAATCTGATGTATAGTACAGTATGTTCAGATCATTAAATAATGAGTTTATTATCAATTTTCGACGGACAACTTCAAAGTATTAAAATTGGGTTTTGGGAATGACAGCACGTCTCTAATATGATTGAATTTAGGTGTTTGGGCTACCCTCTTAATTAGCCTGTCTTTTGATTAAATGGTGTGTGGGAGAGGAGAGCTACTTTGCCGTGCACATATGGAACAAGCGTTGTGTGTGCGTTATGGCCAGTCAGCGATCGGGGGGGGGGGGGGGGGGGCTTTGGAGATCATTGCACCAGCAAGACACACTCGAACATAGCCTGGCACGGCAGCCACATAAACCACACACACACACACACACACACACACACACACACACACACACACACACACACACACACACACACAGTGTTGTGCACACACGTGTTCATTTTTTGGTGAACGGAACCCATCCGTTTGCAACTAATGAACGTTGAGCGTCGTGAGTGAACGACACTCATGCACCGTTTTACGGCACCCGGCGTGGCGGCATAGCTAGTGTAGCTGGCAATTCAACTGAAGCCAGCTCATGTGAATGTTCGAAGGCATTTTATGAACAAATCAGTGCAGATTCAAACGGGGGAAAAAATTCACATTTTTATGCAAATTGTGCCCGCCGGGTCTGAAAAAACAAGTCTGAACGTTAACCACATTGGCAACGAATTTGAAACGACGCAGCGTGTTGAAGCATCCGACCATCGGAGTAGCTCATTTAAAAAAAAGGAAGAACTAGTTCATTTTTTGGGACTGTGAATTTAGCTCAAAATTGTGAACTATGAACGTGAACTAGTTCATGTTAATCTGTATGAACTGAACTTTGAGCTAGCTCTTGAGAAATGCAAATTTGTACAACACTGCACACACACACACACACACACACACACACACACACACACACACACACACTGACACACACTCTGCAGGCACAGCATCAGCATTAAATTCAATTGTACGCCCGACAGAAACTATACTCAATAAACTATAAAATTAAAATAGGCACCAGGCTATTACAGCAGGAATTGCAGATTAGTTTACTTTTGATGATTACAGCAGAATGGTGGCGAACTTGAGGTGAATTCTCTTTCTCTTCCTCCTACTCCTCACGACGTCTTTTTGTGACAAACTAAAGCAAATTGCTTTGTTTTGCCATGATTTTTATCTTAACCTACATTAAAAGCGGCCAGCTGGCGGAAAGTAGGCTTCTGTTCCTCTTTGCAATGCGCGGGCTGTAAACTGGGTGGAAGAGGAGGGGCTAATCGCAATCTGGCGCTTGTGAAATGCACTGCCACTCAAAGAATCTGACCTATCATCATCAAGGTAAACAGGAAGCAAGGAACAAGAAGCGTTTTGTTTTCATAGACCCTTTTACAGTTGGTAAACAGTGATCACGGGATTTTGCTGCCAAAATGCGCGCGCATACTATGCGTGACGTAGGTCATAAAAGGGTCTAACGTTCAGTTTAAGCAACACAATTTTAAGTTAACAAAAACAGAATTAACTTATCCGATCTAAAATGCGCGCCACATACGCGTGCACTTCGGTCCAGTCCACTGGTTTTATAGACCCTTTTACAGTTGGTAAATAGTGATCACGTGATTTAGTACGCGCGCGCATTTTGGCAGCAAAAAATGGCGTAAGTACGGTCGTACCAACTATGCGTGACGGAAGTCATAAAAGGGTCTATTGGTCGTGTAGTAGTGAGATGATTGAAACAGTATTCATTGACTACTATTCACTGGATGAACCAGCAAAAACATGAAGCCTTCTGGTTGGGTGGGGGTGGGTGCCAAGTGGGTGCGCCCCGGCCCACCTAGGCTCACCCACAGCTACGCGGCAGGTATGCGCGCGCATTTGCAGTTATGGATGTGCATTTATTTCTCTCTGTGTGTGTGTGTGTGTGTGTGTGTGTGTTCATACCCCCACATTTATGCACACAACCTTGTCTGTGTCTGTTTCTGTGTCGTATTCTGTTCAGGGTATTTTGTTATCCTGAAACCCTGACCTGCTGCCAGCCACAGTCCGCAGCTGTGGCCACAAGCAGCAGAGCAGTCTATAATTACAGGTCGATTGGGGTCAGTTGGATCGATACAGACTAAATAGCGAATCTTCAGAGGTGTGTATGGTGCCTTTATTGGTCCTTGACAGAGACTATTGGTTTAGGTAATGACGTATGTGTTTACAGAGCGTATTAGAACGCAATTCATCCTATTCTCCCCATAAATGAGGAAATTGTGGGATGGCGAACAGGATGTGACATTCCCACGCAGATGTGGGGTGCCTGTTTACAAGTTTTAAGTTCAGAAGAGTGACCGGGTGATTGAAGTGCCTTGAGAAATCTGAGCTCAAAGAAACACTTCTGCCCCCTAAAACACTTCAGCTATTGACTATATGTGTGTTCTATTTGAGTCTCTCACTTTCGTGTGTGTGTGTGTGTCTGTCTGTCTGTCTGTCTGTCTGTCTGTCTGTCTGTCTGTCTGTCTGTCTGTTTGTTCTTGTGTGTGTTTGTGCTGAAGGACAGATCCTCCTGCCCTAGATGCCTTCATCATGGATAAAGCCCTGCTAGACTTTGAAGTATCCATCGACGCAGAATGCAAACTGCTCACAGTTGGGAAGCCATTTGCCATAGAAGGTATGCACACTCTCACACCTATGCAGGCCGATGAAGGGGAAAAAAACACATGCAACAAGCCCACAAAATCATGTTTATGGTACATAAAGACATAAAAAAGACACAAATACATTTGAAGGGAAAAGCCCTCTAGCTCTCGCTCATATACGCACACATTCACATGCATACATACATACATACATACATACATACATACATACATACATACATACATACATACATACATACATACATACATACAGACAGACATACAGACACACAGACAGACAGCTTGCACGTATTTTCATAGAAACATTAAAGCTCAGGCCCAGTTAGCAACACACGGACAAACACGCACAGAAGCACACACACACACTCACAAAAAAAAATACACCAACCTGGTGCAATAACCCTATCGTTTATACCATGACCAGTGGAGAAAGGCAATAAATCTCTGAGTGGCCCACACCTCTGCAGTGGAAAAAAGAAAAAATACCCAGTTAAACTATTATTAACAATGATGAACGCTGCTTTATTCTCACTGGTATGACAAATTGCAACACAATGATGATTCATAAACACAAATTTGGACCCAGTCAAAAACCCACTAATGATCCTAGCTTGGGTTTATTTATTGTCTAGTTTACAATTTTGCCCCTCAAAGAGTGGATAATAAGTGTATTGTAGTGAATTCAGGGGGCAGCCGGGAAGCGAACCCGGGTAGCCCAGACCAGGCCGACTGCGCTAACCAGTCAACTCAAGGTGCGAACCGTTAGCCAAGAGCTAGCGAGTCTAGTCATCCGTGTTCGTTACAGTATGTATATGGCTGTTCATGCATTTAAACGTGTGTTAGTGTTTGTTCGTTCTTTCATAAGTGCACACTTGTGCCACTGATTTATCGTGTGTGTGTGTGTGTGTGTGTGTGTGTGTGTGTGTGTGTGTGTGTGTGTGTGTGTGTGTGTGTGTGTGTGTGTTTGTCCAGCTCTGTGTGTCCACCCGAGTATTGTCAGAGCTCTCGCATCTCATTCATCCCACTATCTCCCAGATAGCGCAGACATACAGATAGTAGCGAGCACGCCACAGGGGATCACACACTGACTCCAATATCCTTACTGTGTCAATCACTGTCTGGTCTCAGCCAGACTCCCACTCCCAAGTCCCCCCACCGATCGCTGAACAACTCGTTCGACCGGAGACCAACCGCCACTCTTCCACTGTGTGAACTGAAAGAGGCTTGTTTTGGTGGTATATTTTCTATGACCGCTGGATTTCGGTATCAAACGTGAAAAAGGGGGGAAGCCAATAGAACTGCACGTTCCTTTCACACATATATACATATGTATGTATGTATGTATGTATGTATGTATGTGTGTGTGTGTGTGTGTGTGTGTGTGTGTGTGTGTGTGTGTGTGTGTGTACATATGTGTATGTGTGTGTGTATGTATGTATGTATGTGTGTGTGTGTGTGTGTATGCATATGTACTATATATATATGTATGTATGTATGTATGTATGTATGTATGTATGTATGTATGTATGTGCATATATGTGTGTATATACATATATGTATGTGTATATATATATGTGTGTGTGTGTGTGTGTGTGTATATATATATATGTATGTGTGTGTGTGTGTGTGTGCGTGCGTGTGCGTGTGCGTGTTCGCGCGGCAATCTTCTGTGTGAGGAAGAATGGAGTGGAAGTGAACTGAACTGAACAGGCCTAAAACGTCGACGGTGGGGAGAGCAGTGAAATTACCCAGGTGGGAACTCCGGAAAGAAAAAGAATAAATAAATAATGCAGCAGAGGAAAAGATGAGAGGAAAGAGGGAAGAATGATGAGGGGAAAAGGGTAAGGGGGAGTAAGAGGAAGCGACGGTGGGAATAGTCGGCAGAGTCGGTTAAGAGAGGCAGTTGCAGTGTGTGTATGTGGGGAGGGGGGACTAGAGGGAGGAGATAGAGGGTTTTTCATTTGCCCCGCTGCCAGTTTGCGCCTTTCTGCACAGCAAGTGATAAAAGACCCCGCCAACAGAGTCCCCTAATCAAGACAAACCTCCACCCTGACCCGGAGGAATGATGGAGAGGGAGAAGAAAGAAAGAGAGGTGAAAGGGGGGGGGGGGGCCGAAATGGCAGAGCTGTTTGGTCTGCGAGAGCAGTTGGGGGGTGGGGGGGTTATAGAGTAGTTGGATGTATTTGGAAACGGGAGATACAGACGAAAGGGGCTTGTGAAGTGGCTGCAAGGCGGGGTTCCGGCCACCATCTACCGGTTACTAAAGCGGAGGAAGATGCAGGGGTGTCGCTGTGTGTCTGCTCGCGCCGGCTTCTTGTGGAGATGTTTACGACAGCCCAGACACACTCCATTAATAACATTGCTGCTGAACCCACGGCCACTCACTGCTTGTATGTGTGTGTGTGTATGTGTTGGCGTCCCACCTGTGCGCATGAGTGTACCGTACAAGCTCAGTCAAGCGGGTCGGAGCATGCTGTGATCAGAATCATGCAGGCGGGAGATTCATTTGCTACGGTGAGACTATTGCAGGAGCAGCTTATGTCTGGCAAGAGTGATGATGTATGTGCAAGATTGTGTTGTTTTGAGCGTGCGTGTGTGTGATTGTGTGTGTGCACGTGCGTGCATGTGTAGGCGTACGTACTGTGCGCATGAGTGTACCGTACAAGCTCAGTCAAGCGGGTCGGGGTGTGCTGTGATCAGAATCATGCAGGCAAGAGATTCGTTTGCTGCGATGAGACTATTGCAGGAGCAGCTTACGTCTGGCAGGAGTGATGTGTGTGTGAGATTGTGCTGGTTTGAGCATGTGTGTGTGTGGGTGAGTGTGCACGCGTGTGTGCGCGTGTATCTATATGAAAAGTTATACTCCAAACTGAGATATCGACAACTTGAAAAAGAACCATCTATTTTGACACGATCGGTGTTGCATGACAATAGTATTATTACGAGTTCTTACTTGTGCTCCGTGTCGTGTCGCGACCTTTACAGTCACAGTATTGTTTAAGAGGTGAGAATCATCCATGGTTCTGAAATACAGGCAGAGGAATTTTCATTGTCAAAATGTATTTTCAAGCTGCTTACCCAGTGTTCAGCATGGAGACCCCTCACGAGCACCTTGCGTGTGTGTGGTGGGGGGGGGGGCTGGTGGTATATGACTGACGTCTCTGAGACTCGAGGCTTTGTGATGGAATTTGCAGATGCCTGGTGCAGAGGAGTCAAACAAATGACAAGTGACTGCACACTTCTGCTCCACTTTTTGACTGAGTGCTCCGTAGACGGACAGTCGGCGATTGGCTGTATGGCAGAAAAAAACGCCGTCTGTCTGCCAGGGGACAGGGTGGAGTAACGAACGGGGAGATTGAGGCGAGAGATCAGAGCAAATCATGTGAGGGAAACATACTGCGGGGCAGAAGGAAGAAGAAAGGACGAAGCAGAGGAAATGATGAGGGAAATGGGGGGAAATGAACTCACACAGTGGAGAAATGAGAAGGATGGAAGAGTGGAAGCATGGGGAGGTGTGGAAATGAAAGAGAGAGCGAGAGAGAGATGGAAAAGAGAAGACAGGAGGGGAGAGATGCTGAATGAAACAGGTTGAGAAAAGAGAGGAAAGGGAGGCAGAGGAGGGGATCAGGGAAAAGCAGGGAGAGAGAGAGCGATAAGGGTACAGAACAATCTGAGGGAGCAAAGGATGGAGGTTTGGACAATCTTTTGTCATGTAGCAAGCAGAGTGTGACAGTTTCATGAACCTCCACCGCTCTCTCTGCCTCTGTCCACAATCTCATCAGCCTCACACACCTTGACAGGCCCTACACACACACACACACACACACACACAGATGTATGTATGCAAACACACACACACGCGAACACACACACACACACACACACACACAGATGCAGGCATGCAAATATACATATGTACATACATACACACATACTACATACACACACACACACACACACACACACACACACACACACACACACACACACACACACACACACGCTCATGCAGTCAGACGTTTTTGACAGGATATTTCTTTGACTTCAATCTAAATGAAATCAAACAGAAACACCCAGGAGGTGTTGTACAGTTATAAATTCCTGACAATATCTTTGATCCTAAGCAGCGGGACGTGTTTCTTTTGTCTTTCTGCCATCAGAAATATGGACTGTGCTGCAAAACAGATCATGCAGGCTCGGGAGAGAGATATTTCTCTCCAGCTGAATAATG
>NC_079226.1:31123744-31177545 GCF_029633865.1 Lampris incognitus
GTTACGCTATGTTACGTTATGTTATGTTATGCTGTTATGTTATGCTGTTATGTTATGTTATGCTGTCATGTTATGTTACGTTATGTTATGCTGTTATGTTATGTTACGTTATGTTACGTTATGTTATGCTGTTATGTTATGTTACGTTATGTTACGTTATGTTATGCTGTTACGTTATGTTACGTTATGTTATGCTGTTATGTTATGTTATGCTGTTATGTTATGTTATGTTACGTTATGTTACGTTATGTTATGCTGTTACGTTATGTTACTTTATGTTATGCTGTTATGTTATGTTATGTTATGTAACGTTATGTTACGTTATGTAACGTTACGTTATGTTATGTTGTTATGTTATGTTAAGTTACGTTATGTTATGCTGTTATGTTACGTTATGTTACGTTATGTTATGATGTTATGTTATGTTATGCTGTTATGTTATGTTATGTTACGTTATGTTATGATGTTATGTTATGTTATGTTATGTTATGTTACGTTGTTTTACGTTATGTTATGCTGTTACGTTATGCTGTTACGTTATGTTACGTTATGTTATGCTGTTATGTTATGTTATGTTATGTAACGTTATGTTACGTTATGTTACGTTATGTAACGTTACGTTATGTTATGTTGTTATGTTATGTTAAGTTACGTTATGTTATGCTGTTATGTTACGTTATGTTACGTTATGTTATGATGTTATGTTATGCTGTTATGTTATGTTATGTTACGTTATGTGATGCTGTTATGTTATGTTATGTTATGTTACGTTATTTTACGTTATGTTATGCTGTTACGTTATGCTGTTACGTTATGTTACGTTATGTTATGCTGTTATGTTATGTTATGCTGTTATGTTATGTTATGTTACGTTATGTTACGTTATGTTATGCTGTTACGTTATGTTACTTTATGTTATGCTGTTATGTTATGTTACGTTATGTTACGTTATGTTACGTTATGTAACGTTACGTTATGTTGTTATGTTATGTTAAGTTACGTTATGTTATGCTGTTATGTTATGTTATGTTACGTTATGTTATGTTGTTATGTTATGTGATGCTGTTATGTTATGTTATGTTATGTTACGTGATTTTACGTTATGTTATGCTGTTACGTTATGCTGTTACGTTATGTTACGTTATGTTATGCTGTTATGTTATGTTATGCTGTTATGTTATGTTATGTTACGTTATGTTACGTTATGTTATGCTGTTACGTTATGTTACTTTATGTTATGCTGTTATGTTATGTTACGTTATGTTACGTTATGTAACGTTACGTTATGTTGTTATGTTATGTTAAGTTACGTTATGTTATGCTGTTATGTTATGTTATGTTACGTTATGTTGTTATGTTATGTTATGCTGTTATGTTATGTTATGTTATGTTACGTTATGTTATGCTGTTATGTTATGTTATGTTATGCTGTTACATTACGTTACGTTACGTTATGTTATGTTAAGGACAGCAACTGTTCTGTATGAATGGGACTCGCTTAGTCGCTGAAGCCCCAGAGGTGACACAACAACCAGTCTCAGTGCTGATGAGTGAATTTCTAACCCGGTGTGTGTGTGTGTGGGGGGGGGGGGTAAATGCAAAAGTACTGGGCTTCATTGTTAAAAAGTGTGTGAGCATGTGAGCATGTGTGTGTGTGTGTGTGTGTGTGTGTGTGTGTGTGTGTGTGTGTGTGTGTGTGTGTGTGTGTGTAAGAATGGCCTGTTTGTGTGCGTGTGAGCATGTGTGCCTGTGCACGCACATCTGTGACTAGCCCGTTTGTGTGGATGTGAGCATGCATGTGTGTGTGTGTGTGACGTTATTGTGGGCCTTGTTATAAAGCATGTGTGTGCATTAATTCCTGTGTGTCTGCTGACGTGTGCCGCGTTTCATTACCAAGCAACACAATAACAAAATTGTGCCAAATGCATATTTAATGCGTATTCTGTATGTGTGCGTGTGTGTGCATGCATGTGTGTGTGTGTGTGTGTGTGTGTTCACTAACACCGGTTCTAATTTACCAAACAAAAGCACAGAGTGCTACCTGCCATACTGCAGCATGAGGTGCGAGGTTAACCTGCCTGTTCTGCGCGGCCTGTTTCAGTCATCACACAAGTTCAAGGCCAGAGGAAGGTCCGGCGTTGGTGACTGTTCCACTGCTTGCAAGACGTGCCGCTAACACGCGGATGTATTTAGGCCCACGGTGCTCCTCCACATCACCTCCTCCCTCCTGTCACCCCACAGGCTGTGACTGGTCCCACCCCAAGATGCCGTCCCCCAAAAGCAAAGCCAAGAAGAAGCAACCTAAAGACAGTGTCACGCTGCTGCCCTGCTTCTACTTTGTAGAGGTACAAGGGGGGGGGGGGTCTGTGGGTGTGTGTGTGTTTTTTTGTTTTTTTCTTGGTGCCAGTTTGTGTGTTTGTTTGTGTCCTTGGGTTACTGAGTGGCTTACAAGTGTCTCTGTATTTGTATGTGTGTGTTCTAGAGTGTGTATGTGTGTGTAGGTACATGGGTAGGCATGTGGATGATACAGGGTGAGTGTTAATGGGTGTCTGTGATGAACAGTCGATGATGTCACGCTTGTGTGTGTACGTTTCTGTGTGTCTTCATGTGTGTGTGCTTCTGTGTGTCTACCACATGTGTGTGTGTGTGTGTGTGTTTCTGCATGTCTTCCTATGTGTGTGTGTGTATGTGTGTGTGTGTGCGCAGTAGGACCGCCGATGATGATGATGATGAATGGTGTAGTAGGAGTACATAGGAGTGGATATGCCTTCCTGTGTGTGTGTGTGTGTGTGTGTGTGTGTGTGCACGCGCGTGCATGCATGCATGCAGTAGGACCGCCGATGATGATGATGGTGATGGTGTAGTAGGGGTAATAGGAGTGGGATATATTGGGTGGATTGATGTGTCACACATCCTTCCCATCTCTTTCCCATCTGAATCACTTTTTTAATCTGACTCATAGGATTTACTAGATCATTATGGGATGAATCTCTCCTGCATCAGCTGATGTCAGCAGTCCATCTTTGTGCATCTTTTTTTTTCAAAGTGGTGAGAGCATAGACTAATGGTTATCACCAGCAAATACCATTTTCCTATAATTGTGTGTGTGTGTGTGTATGAGTGTGAATATGGCATTGTGATAATGAGCATTGAGGAATGAATGGATGAATCACTCTTAAGCTAGTATTAATGCTAGTCACTGTTTGTCCTTGTCCCCTTGTGTGTGTGTGTGTGTGTGTGGTCGGTCCCAGCTCCCCATCGTCCTGTCCTCTCTGGTGTCCCTGTACTTCCTGGAGCTGACGGATGTGTTGTCCCCGGCGACCGTGGGGTTCCGTTGCCATGACCGCGACCTCTCCATGCCTTACGTGGAGACAGGTGATGAGCTCATCCCTCTGCTGATGCTGCTGAGTCTGGCCTTCGCCGGGCCCGCTGCCTCTGTAAGTCAGCCACAGACACGTGCACGCTCGGGCGCAAACACACACACACACACACACACACACACACACACACACACACACACACACACACACACACACACACACACACACACACACACACACACACACATATGCAACAACAAACAGTGAATAAACGTACAAGCCAAAGGCTGGCAGACACCATTGCACCATAAACACAACACCTTTGCATATAACTGAAGACCAGTCCGTGCATGTGCAGAGCTACACACAGACATAAGGACATGTGCACGCTCACAGAAGCTCATGTGAACACAGAAACAGGAAGAAACGCACATACACATATCACAGGTAGTATACCCAGAAAGAGATTCTCGCTTACCAAACACATCCCAAAAATACAGTTCAGTGAATACTGAGAAATACACAACTGGAATATCGATACAGGCCAGTTGTAAAGGCCGCCATCATGCTAATCAACACACACACACGTATGAATTCACATGTACAAACACACACACACACAGACACACACTGCTAATCTATCAGCGGTATGAGAACAAGCAGACCTCTTCACCTCTCATCTATCACCCTGATTGGAACTGATCATTGCTCGATACCATCTTGCCCTAGTCTCTCTCTCTCTCGCTCTCTCTCTCTCTCACACACACACACACACACACACACACACACACACACACACACACACACACACACACACACACACACACTGTTGGTCGCAATGGGAAGAAACCGAATATCTGACACTGATAACATTTAATGCCCCCCCCCCTTCTCGTCCTCATATTTAATTTCTCTCTCCTCTGCCCCACCGTGCATGAGATGACGGGGAACCACAGGACATCCAACATTAACAACCATTTGAATACAATAGGTCAGACCACTACCACCCCCCCTTTGTCTGTTTTTGCTGACTGCCCTCTCTCTCGTCCCTATCCCTTTCTCTTCTTTGTCTCGCCCCTCTTCGTTTTTCTCCCGCAGACTGTTCCGCTCTTTTCCTCCCCCTCTTTCTCGGCCCCGCTCCTTGTGCACCATGATAGGCGATATCTCATCATATATGCAGATTATGGGGGAACAGTACGGGGGAACACGGAGCGCTATTGACTTTTCTTTTTCCGAATCCCCAACACTCTCCCAGTTGATGTCCTGGCGGTGGAACACACATCGCTTTCATAATACAAATTCTGATCCATTTCTTTCTTTCTTCTTCCCTTGTCTCTGATTTCCTCACTCGCCTCCGCTGTTATATTCACCCTCTTTCTCTCCTTCCATCTGCCTGCATGCCATTCCTCTCACTGACTCACTCTTTTCTCTCCATCACTCCCTCGCCACTGTTTTCCTTCCTACCATCTTGCTCTCTCTCTCTCGCTCTTTATCTACATCTCTTTCTCCACTATTTTCCCTTTACTACCATGTCTCTCGCTCTCTCTCTCTCTCTCTCTCTCTCTCTCTCTCTCTCTCTCTCTCTCTCTCTCTCTCTCTCTCTCTCCATGTCTTTCTCCATGGTTTTCCCTTTACTACCATGTCTCTCTCTCTCTCCATGTCTTTCTCCATGGTTTCCCCTTTACTACCATGTCTCTCTCTCTCTCTCTCCATGTCTCTCTCCATGGTTTTCCCTTTACTACCATGTCTCTCTCTCTCCACATCTCTCTCTCTCTTTTCCCATTGTTTTCCTTGTGCAGATTATGATGGGGGAGGGCCTGATGTACTGCATGCAGTCCAGGCTCAAGACTTGTCACAAATCAGAGAGCAGCATCAACGCCGGAGGCTGCAACTTCAATTCCTTCCTGCGCAGGACCGTGCGCTTCGTGGGTGCGTTCAATAACTGTCCCCTGATGGTTTGTCGATAACGGACTAAACTGCTGCTGCTGCTGCTGCTGCTGACCATCATTCGGACTTTGGAGAGATAGCCAGTGCATCTTGAGCCAGCCTCAACATTTCACAAGCTCGCCAGACAACATTTTGAACGCAATTTTTCATGTCGCGATGTGCGACTGACAGTTTAGGTGTGGTCTGGACATTGGTTGAGCTCACCACCACAGCAGTAGCTAAGCAGGAAAAGTCAGTAATGTCTTTCACACAATGCAACAGATAGGTTATGTTGAGTTTTAGGTTGAATTCTAGGGTTAGCATAAGGTTTATGGCTATAGTTTTAGGAGGACAAGTGGGGTGTGTTCTGGGATCTGGGACAGCTGGTTGAATTGTGGCTTTCAGCGATCAGTATTAAAGACTAGAGTCTTCCTGAGTTACCTCCAGCTGGGTCAGGAGTCCCTACAGACACAACTGGCCGTGTCTGTAGGTGGGAAGCCGGATGTGGGTATGTGTGCTGGTCGCTTCACTAGCGCCTACTCTGGTTGATCGGGGCACGTGTTTGGGGGGAGAGGAATTGGGGAAATAGCGTGATCCTCCCACGCGCTACGTCCCCCTGGTGAAACTCCTCACTGTCAGGTGAAAAGAAGCGGCTGGTGACTCCACATGTATCGGAGGAGGCATGTGGTAGTCTGCAGCCCTCCCTGGATTCGCAGAGTGGGGTGGAGCAGCAACCGGGACGGCTTGGAAGAGTGGGGTAATTGGCTGGATACGATTGGGAAGAAAAACAGGGGGGGAAAAAAAACAAAAAAAAGACCAGAGTCTGCCTCTGAAAAGGCAACTCGGGACCGACTGAGAGCTGGGCTGCTGATGTGTAGGTCGATAATAAATCCTGCACCGGTTTGGTTTGGTGCTCCCCGGTGTGTCTTTCCACCCCATCTTGTCTCATGGACATCTTCTGCAATCTCACCCGACTGAGTTATGACAAGTGAACAAGTAGAAAGTTTCGTGTTTCTCTCAGAATCACTTTTAAAAGGAACATTAATGTTGTAGTACATTACAACAACCTTGCAGCCTTACGACGGCCTCTCTAACCCCTCACCCATCCAACCCCTACTACGTGCAGGAGACAGCATGTGAAACAGAATTGAGCCCAGGCTGAAATATTGCATTAAAAGCAACCCCAGCACAGAGCCTTCCAGAGCTACTCATCCTTTTCTAATAATACTGCGGTTTTATAATACCGAGGTGTGGCATGGGAGCTCTGGGGAGGTCGCGGTGAGGATTTCTCCAGAATTGGTGTTCACACTTCAAGGACGGATGTGATTTTTTTTTTTCATTTGTAACTTCTAGTGTTACCCTTTTTTATTACATTGAAGCTGGCTGGTACTTCCTTGGGGAATCTGATAAGAATTTAAACCAGTGAGCTGCTCATCATAAAGAATAATGGAAATAAACTAAATGTTCCTCAGCAGAGACAAAACCAAGAGCGCCTATGAATAATATAATAGAGTGCCCTGTGACGCCGCAGACCGTCTTAGTTGGTATAAGTGAAGGAATTAGGGAACGACGCGTCTGTCTGTGCACGGTGCAAATCCAACAGTTTCACAAGCAGGAATGTCTTTTGCGGGTACCGGGGGGTTGTTTATATCTCCTCCGCTCCTACGTTCCGCTACTGTAGTGAAGCTGGAAACAACTGAGCTAAATGAAATGAAACCGGTGCAGTCACAGATGTCGCTCCTGTGATCGTTTCAGGACATGGGCATTTACACAGTGCAGGAACCCGGGCTCCATAACAGATCACAGGGAAAAAAATGCCTTCCCTACTAAACGTTGGAAGAAATAACTCGTAGTTGGACTGGGAATGTGCACTGGAGGGTATCGGCTATTTCAAACCGCCAAAGAGTGGCAAAAAAATACATCGGTTCAGGTCCCGACAGCCACTGAGTAGTAAGATGAGTAAGAAACGGTACATCTATTAGCTCTTTAGAAATCAGGGAAATGAGATGTAATTACCCCAGTAGATAAAACGGGGGGCAGCACGGTGGCACAGTGGTTAGCGCGGTCGCCTCACAGCAAGATGGTCCTGGCTTCAAATCCCAGGGTAGTCCAACCTTGGTGGGTCGTCCGGGTCATCCTCTGTTTGCATGTTCCCCCCGTGTCTGCGTGAGTTTCCTCCGGGGGCTCCGGCTTCCTCCCACAGTCCAAAGACATGCAGGTCAGGTGAATCGGCCATACTAAATTGTCCCTAGGTGTGTATGTGTGTAGGCCCTGTGATGGCCTGGCGGCCTGTCCAGGGTGTCTCCCCACCTGCCGCCCAATGATTTCTGGGATAGGCTCCAGCATCCCCGCAACCCTGAGAGCAGGATGAGCGGTTTGGATAATGGATGGCTGGATAAAATAGGTGTTGATCATGCGGTAAAACCCTTTTGGAATGGAGCAAAGGGGCTGAGACCTGCTGCACAGGTTCTGCATCCCCCCCCCCCCAACACCACCTTCATTCCATTTTTCCATAACAGAGAAATAAGCTAATTACATGGAATAACTGAGGGGTGACTAAGGATGAAATAGGCAGAGTATAAACACTCCACAGGAGATATCTTGAGGCAGAAGCTGAACCTTAAAGTGGAAACTGCAATTATTTCACCAATGCAGAATCCACGGTTGGTGCAGGGCCTTTTATCGGCAAACACGCGGAGGGCAGGTGGTGTTATTCAAGGTTGATGGAGTGAAGTCAAGGTTCTTCTAGGAAGTGGGACGTGTTCATAAATGAAGAGAGAAGATGTGGAGGAGCCACCAGAGGCTTTTAGTTAATTTACCATGGCTGCCTAACCATGACTTTGCCTTACTCTCCTACATCTACTCACCCCCCCCCCTCTCTCTCTACCCCTTTTTCCCCCCCTTTTCTCCTCCTCTCTGGAGTTTATCTTCCTCTCTCTCGTTCTTTCTCCTCTCTCTACTGCTCTTGCATCCCCCAGGTGTTCATGTGTTCGGTCTCCTGGCAACAGCCCTGGTGACAGATGTCATCCAGTTGGCGACTGGTTACCACACCCCTTTCTTCCTGACCGTCTGCCAGCCCAACTACACGGCCCCGGGAGTGTCATGTGACAACAACGCCTACATCACTCAGGATATCTGCATGGGAAAAGACCAGTATGCCATCATGTCAGCAAGGTAAAGCACACGCACGCACACACACACACACACACACACACACACAAACAAGTAGTAGGTGTGTGTGTGTGTGTGTGTGTGTGTGTGTGTGTGTTTTGTTTCAAGGTTCAAGTTGTCAATAAGTCAAGTTTCATAACCACATACTGCAAGGGGTTTTTCAGTAAAACACACTTGAAATCTCGAGTATCCCTGGCCTCATCTCACTCATTCCGTTTCCTTTTAATGTTCCCTCCAACATCCCATCATAGCCTGCTAATTGTCATTACTGCACTTCAAGGAGACACACTCTGGTTGAGGACACACACTGTGGTTGACAAACACATGTGCACACATACAAACCAGAACCTCACGCCACAAGAACAACTTCTTCCCTACAGCAGTAGGCCTTTGTTTTTGATTTTTTGGATCGTTCTCCCCAATTGTATATGGTCCATTACCCCACTCTTCCGAGCCATCCCGGTCACTGCTCCACCCCCTCTGCTGATCCCGGGAGGGCTGCAGACTACCACATGCCTCCTCCGATACATGTGGAGTCGCCAGCCGCTTCGTTTCACCTGACAAGTGAGGAGTTTCGCCAGGGGGATGTAGTACATGGGAGGATCACACTATTCCCCCCAGCCCCCCCCAAACAGGCGCCCCGGCCGACCAGAGGAGGCGCTAGTGCAGCGACCAGTACACATACCCACATCTGGTTTCCCACCCGCAGATACGGCCAACTGTGTCTGTAGGGACGCCTGACCAAGCCGGAGGCAACACGAGGATTCGAACCGGCGATCCCCGTGTTAGTAGGCAACGGAATAGACCGCCACACCACCCGGATGCCTGCAGTAGGCCTTTCTAACAAGCCCACAGACACCCACAGGTCTTGATATTGCCCCCACCCCCCTTCTATCTTCCCTGCTGTGCTCTCTGTATAGGACACCCTGCATAAAACCTGCACTACCCTGTCAATAAGATTTATTCTGTCAATAACTTACTAAAATTCACATTTACCTTTTTGCAAATACAGCTCCTGCCACCCAGTGCCGGGCATCAGGGGCTGCCAGGTGGTCTCATGTTCAGCTCTGAATCAGTGTTGATTTCATTGCACCTTGTGCACCATAATTTCATTTTTATTTTATTTTATCTTGTATGTGTACATATTTATTATTCTTTTCAACTTTTATCATCACTATTTGCTGTTAATATTTCCCTCTTCCACCACCATACCGAGACAAAGTCCTTGTATGTTCTGGTACTTGGCAATAAATCTGACTCCGATTCTGATTCTGATACACAAACAGACAGCAGATTGGTATTTTATTTGGGATAAACACAGAGAAGGCTCGCCAGTGTTATTTAGGTTGAAAGCGGTAGCACCCACACACACACATACACACACACACACACACACACACACACACACACACACACACACACACACACACACACACACACACATATCCTGCAGATAACACACTCAATTCTGGTCACATCAGGACAGTTCCTGTATGAGCAGAAATCTCTCTCTCTCTCTCTCTCTCTCTCTCTCTTTCTCTCTGTCTTTGCTTCCCTCTCTGTCTGCTGACTGTCACCCCTAACTCTCTTTTTCCCCCTTTTTTTCCCTCAGGAAAACATTTCCATCCCAGCATGCAACGCTCTCTGGCTTCGCCGCTGTCTATATTTCCGTAAGCACTTCCTGTGGACCCATTATTTGTGTCACTCATGTATGAAATTCTTGCTGCTTGTTGCTTATGTGTGTGTGTGTGTGGGGGGGGGGGGACAGAGAGGGGTTTGTCTCTCTCGCAAGTCACTCAAAATAGGGTTTAAAATCCCTCTTTATAAATGATCATGCCAAGGTTTTCCATGAAATATTCAGGAGGCGCTTCGGGGCCGGGGGTAATGAGGCAAAGCCAAAACACTCCAAGACTGCCCTACAGCCAGAGAACCATCCGAATAGCTGGCATTTTCTCTCAGGGCTACGAACCTGTAACCAACCGAGGGGCTGATGCAGTACATCTCCTGACTCCAGCTCCCCTGGGTGTGCTTCGTCTCGTCCCCCGGTTAGTGGGTAACTCTACGGCAAAGTAGCACCGTCACCGCTCCACGAGGTTACCCCCTGCTGTCTGTAATGCAAATTGCTGTCGTGTGCTACAGGACATATTGCTGCTGCCTCGCTGAGCAGAGTGTGTGTGCTCATTAAAGCTCGCCCGGCAGCACTCTCTTGGGTGGTGGTGGTGGCTGAGGGTGTAAGGAGGGTGGATGGGCAGCTGTTTGGGTAGTTTGTGTCAAAGCACATTTCCTAAACCTTATGAAGCAACTCCGGCCCACACGAAAGTGACGTGTCAGTTCTTAGCAGTGTGTTTCTCCCCAATTGTATCCGGCCAATTACCCTATTTGCCAAACCGGCCCAGTCGCTGCTCCACCCCCTCTGCCGATCCGAGGAGGGCTGCAGACTACCACATGCCTCCTCCGATACATGTGGAGTCGCCAGCCACTTCTTTTCACCTGACAGTGAGGAGTTTTGCCAGGGGGACGTAGCACGTGGGAGGATCACACTATTCCCCCCAGTTCCCCCTCCCCCCCAAACAGGCGCCCAACCGACCAGAGGAGGCACTAGTGCAACGACCAGGACATATACCCACATCCGGCTTCCAACCTGCAGACACGGCCAGTTGTGTCTGTAGGGGTGCCCAACCAGGCTGGAGGTAACGCGGGGATCCGAACCGGCGATCCATGTGTTGATAGGCAACGGAATAGACCACTACGCTACCCGGACACCTCCTCTGGCATTTTTGACCTCCCTGACACTGCCCCAACCAACCCCCACCCCATCTCTCCCGCCTTCTCTTGTATGTCAGAAACGTTTGCATGCATGTAGTGTTTGAATGTGTGCGTAAGCATATGAAGTCTCGCTGTCTTTTCCTGGTAAAGAAAAAAAGTTCCATTTAAAAATAAGCCGTCTGATCTGACTTTGTCCTATCCGAAGCAGAGATACCATTGCACAGATCACTTCACCTGTTTACAGATAATGCAACTGACTCAACAAAAATCCTGACATTCTGTTGGGATTGGAAACATCCGGCTTAAGTTTTTACTCATTTTACAAATTAAACTATTTGAAAAAAATTAACGAATAATTAATTTTTCCTGAATCAACTGCAATATCGTAAAACAATATTGTATAATATATGAATATAAATGATAGTTATTTTGAGGTTTAGCTTTTGCTGTCGATCAGTCTGCACTGTAAAAGCGTGGCATTAAAATTCATGTTTCTGTTGCCGTGCCTCTGCTGGTCTGTCTGTCTCTTTCAATCTCTATGCAAAATCCATCACACTCTCTCTCTCTCTCCCTCTCTCCAGATGTATTTCAATTCAAGCATCAGCAGCACCACTAAGCTGCTGAAGCCGTTGCTGGTGTTTGCTTTCTGCATGGCAGCCGGTCTGGCCGGGCTTACACAGATTACTCAACACCGCAGTCACCCCATCGACGTCTATGTGGGGTACCTCATAGGGGCTGGAATCGGGGTCTACCTGGTTAGTGAGATAATTCTCTGTAGTGGTGTAAATGCATATGTAGGTGTTGGCATGTATGTGTGTGCTGGTGCATCCAAACCCAAAATGATAAGCTGTTCAATTTCATTTCAACTCATATCAAGTCCAAATGTAATATTCCACTTAGTGCAGATCATTTTTTTTTATTTTAAGAAATGTTTCACTCGCACCATAAAAATGTAATTCGCTCCGACACACTCACCTTGAAACAAGTGCAATTATCTTTTCTTTTCTTTTTCTTTTTTTTTACAGTTCCACTTTGCAATGCGCTGGCACACACTGGTAGGCTTTTGTGTAGGAGGACACATAATGTGTTTGCTTTGACTTGAGTAGTTGGCAATTAGTGCGTATTGTGCAGTGTCAAACCTATAAATATAAATTTAACAGTGCAGTTGAGATGTTTTACTATCAGTTTTACCACTGTCCTGTGGTTATCTTATAGAAGGATAACGCTGGTATAGTCTTAAGTTTCTCATTAGCAACAAATGCTACGATGAATTTCCCACACTCACAAGTCCTCTCCTAGCCAAATAGCCTAGCCTAGTCCTAGCCTAGCCACTTTAATACACACAATACGACAATATTTTACTACTACAATACTACTACTGCTACATACTACAATACTACTACAATACTATACTACTATAGTACTACAATACAATATAATACACACAATAGTCCTAGCCTAGCCACTTAGGTCCCGTCCAGGAGGCCA
Organism: Lampris incognitus; assembly: GCF_029633865.1. NCBI lineage: Eukaryota > Metazoa > Chordata > Actinopteri > Lampriformes > Lampridae > Lampris > Lampris incognitus. The sequence continues at coordinate 31,136,416 of NC_079226.1, forward strand.
TAGACTCCCATTATTTTCAAAAATCCTTCAGTTCAACTTCCAGAGACATGGCTCCAACCTTAAACAGCGCAGTGCACTAACGTGAAAAATCGGTGAATTCCATTTTTTACAAAGGTGACCTCAAAGCCCAGCAAACCTTCATTTCAAAGCCGCTAGCGGACAGAAGCCAACCGCCAAACGATCTCATCTGACCTCGCAGAACAGCCAATCAAAAGCTAGAACATTCGTTGACAAACTCTGACAGCCAATCACAACACAGAACAATGTGAGGCGCTGTAGTAAACAAACCGTCGCGGGTGAAGAGCCCACATTTCCTCTAATACGAAACTCAAAATTATGTACAGCGATTTCCTCGCACTCAAATCCGCCAGAAACTGGACTACTTTCCATAGATTACGGTAAAAAAAAGAAAGAAAGAAAATTACTTAATAAAGTAGTTTCAAGAAAAGCTGAAAATCCACGTTGTGATCGCAGTGATATATTATGCTGACCAGTGCAACACCGCGATCGGGTTTAAACATTTTTCGGGATAGTGGGGTCCTACGGCTTGGATGAGAGCTGAGTTATTATAGTTGAATGGAAATAAAATTAAAGAAATTTGGTCTTTTCATAGCATTTGTGCCAACAATCAAAGATAAAATTACACCACGGTTATCCTTTAATAAGCACATCACCAAGAGCAGGGTACCATTCTACCAAAACGTATTAGCCCTCTCTATTCACTCTACCTGAAAATCCATCTCGTCTCCTATCCCATAATTTCATCCCTTTCCCTGATATTATATGACATGGTTAACAGATCACAGGTATACTGTCAGGGCACTAACACCCTGAACTTGACAACCCCCCCCCCCCGTTTGTATTTTCGGTTATGTAAAAATCAAAGCTTGTTCTACCATTGTCCACATTGTGAACGGCTCTAGATGAGAGCGTCGGCTAAATGTCTAAAATGTAAGGTGTGAAATGTCTTATCTCAACAATATCACAGCCTGTAGCGACAGACAATTCTTTTCTCATCGCCTCTCAATTTGTCCTCCACACTTTCTCTCCCAGGGGTTCTTTTTTTGGGGGGGGGTTAAATATAGTCTTTTCTATTAGAGAGGGAAGGAGACAGAATGAGTTACCCAATAAGAAATTCTCTGGAACAATTTCACACTTCATTTTAACAAAACTTGTCGATGCCATTTCTCCACACACTCCCTCCCCCTCTCGTTCTCCTTTTATATCATCTCTCACTTCTGAAAGAGGAAGTGTTTCCTCCCTTTGGTTAAGAAGGGTGATTTTTAAGAGTGTTGTTGGGGGGGGGGGTCATTCATGCCAACCTCATACTAAACAGTGAAAAAGAGGAAAAGCCATCTATTCATTGCTCAAGTTTGTTCCCACTAATAAAAAAAAAATTACATTCCCCCCCCCCTACTCAGAGATTAAAGAAAATACATTTTCACACTCTGGTACTTTATTTAACACTCTGGATACTTCTTTCTTCCTCATCATTCATTCTACCCCCCCCCGCACACACCTCTCTTATCAGGCGGTTTATGCGGTGGGGAACTTTAAAGCATCAGAGGAGGATGTTGTACCCCCGCCCCGGTCAGCGTCAGCACAACAGAAGGAACACCTGCGGGTGTTCAGCCAGCGGAGCCATGACTCACTGTACAGGAAGACCCCAAGGGCCTCCGAGAGCAGGGAGGAGCTAGGGGCCGGGCTTGGGCCAGGTGGCCGCAGCAAGGTGCGGCGGGAGAAGGCCTCCCTGGCCTCCCTCAAACGGGCCAGTGCTGACGTAGAGCTCCTCGCCCTCCGGGGTCCCATGGGCAAGGAAACTATGGTGACCTTCAGCAACACTTTGCCTCGTGTTGCCAACGGCAACAGCCCCATCTCACCCTCTGAGGAGCCGGTAGCCGTGCAGCGTCATATGACCTTCCATGTGCCCTTTGACCCCCAGAGATCTCGGCAGCTAGTATCCGAGTGGAAGCAGCGCTCACTGGAGCTTCATAGCCAGAGCTCCCGGGATGAGGAGGAGGATGGGACAAACGGAGCAGACCGGAGAGATGGCGGGGAGGAGGAGGGGGCAGGTGGAGGACAAGGAGAAGGAGGCGAAGGAGGAGGAGAGCATTGCATGCCCCCATCCCTATACCCCACAGTCCAGGCCAACAGGGGCACTGCCACGCCCACTGGGGCAAGGGTGGTGGTGGCCCCTCCACTCGTCCACATCCCAGAGGAAGCATCTCGTCCCCCGCCTGTCTCCCCAAAGAGTGCCAAGACGCGGGCCAAGTGGCTGTCACTCACCGAAGGGGGCGGGATCAAAGAGCCGGGAACAGGGCCCATCGCCGTGTCGACCCCCCGTGTACCCAATACTCTGCCTCCTGCTCAGCCCCGAGTCCAGCAGGTGAGATGAACCCACATAATAAACTCTGTTTATTATCAAACCACAGGGCTGTTACTTTCACACTTGCCAACTTTAATTTCAACTGGCAAGCATCCAGCTCTGGAAAAAAAAACAACATTCATTTTGACAGGAGAGGAAATTCAATCATGATAAAACATGATGTGCAGCATAACTAATATATTTTCTGTGCCTAATCAAGACAGAATATTTTCTGAGGTTATTGCAGTGATTAGTCTCCCAAATACAATGCTCTTTAGAGACCTCTGGCCATAATCATCTTAAGATGAAAGGTTTTGAAATTTTGCCTTCTGGCTGAGATATCAAATATGTTGCAAAAGTAGCTCCCCACCCAAGAGCAAGCCTGTGGTGGAATAATTATGCAACAATAATTTACTGTCACATTCAATGCATAGGGAGACAAAGTGGATTAGTGGTAAACATTGTCATTCTCACAGCATAGAAGGTCCGGGACATTGCCATCACGTCTGTACTGACTTTGCACGATCTCCCTGGGTTCATGTTATGTGAATGTGAGACTCTTAAATTGCCCATTGGTACAGGTACAAATAATGAATGGTGTGTATATGTGTATGTGTGTGTGTGCGTGCGTGCGTGCGTGCGTGCATTGGGAGGGGTTTCTGCCCTACCTTCTGCCCAATGCCTGAAGGGGATAGACTCCTGTACTAACTCCATTTTACTCCCACACTAACTGCATTTTTACTTTTTATATTTTTCTATTTAATTTTTGATATAGAACTTAAACTTCATTGATTTTTTTACTTATCTTGTTGCGTATATGTGTATATGTTATGTGTAACACAGGACAACGTACCAACGCAAATTCCTGATCATACTTGGCCAATAAAAACTGACTTGACTAGACCAGCGTTTCCCAACCCAGTCCTCGAGGAACCCCTATCCTGCAGATTTTCACTGTAACCCTGCATAGGTAGCCCTGCTTGTACTTACTCAACCAATCATCTCACAGCACTTAATTATGCAAGGTGTGCAACGCCTGACATAATTCATTGCTGATTGGTTGGATAACTACAAACAGGTACCTATTCAGGGTTGCAAAGAAAATCTGCAGGATAGGGGTTCCTCGAGGACTGGGTTGGGAAACACTGGACTAGACTACAGAGAAAAGGGGGACCTCTAGGAAAACTGCATCTCTGCACATTTTTGACACAGATGGATTTTTATGCTCTCCTTGCAGGTGATAGCCATGTCCAAGCATCAAGGCCATGGACCAGTCCCGTCCCCCTCCTCCAAGACCTCGGAGACCACCTCTTCCTGTGGTGGGGGGTCTTCCAACGGCTCTGAGTCGCCATACTACCGCATCCCCTCCGACCGGGACAGCTGCACAGGGAGCAACCCGGGGAGCATCGCCGGAAGTGGCAGCATAGTCACCATCGACGCCCATGCCCCACACCACCCAGTGGTGCGTGTGTCCGCCGCCAATGGGAAGCCGTGGGAGTGGAGGAACACCATCAGCGGGCACATGATGAGCGGAGACACGGCGGGGGACAAGCACCGGATAGCGCTGCAGCGGCAGGACAACGTCAGCCAGTACCGCGACTACCGGACACTCCCCGTTAAGACGGGCGACTCCCTTAGCTGCCCCCTGACTGGAGGCGTCGGGGGCGAGGGAGACTCATCACCGCTGCCTCCGCCGCCCCTTCCCCTCTCCTCCTCCCCACTGCCTCCACCACCACAACTGTCCTCCTCCACTCTTCCGCCAGCCCCCCGCCCCAGCTCCTCCCCACCGCTCCCTCCCCCACCCCACCCCTCCTCGCCCCTTCTACCACCGCCCCCGCACCCATCCACCTCCCCAATGCCTCTTCCGCTGCATGCCTCCTCTATGCTTCCCCTTCCACCCCATCCTGACCTGCTGATGGATGGTCACAGCCAGGCACTGTCCCGCACCTCCACCCTGCCGCGACGGCCCTCCGACTCGGCCCACAGCCACGCTGAGCACGAGCACTACTACAAGGCCATGCAGGATGAGAGGATGTTATAGTTGCCAGGCCGGGCCGGACTGCGGCCTTAGTTGTCATGTCAGTGGCTCCACCACGGGGTCGGCATGGGAGGACAGGGGAGACTTAACTCGGAGAGAGAAAGAGAGCGACAGAGAGAGAGAGAGAGAGAGAGAGAGAGAGAGAGAGAGAGAGAGAGAGAGAGAGAGAGAGAGAGAGAGAGAAAGAAAAAGAGAGAGGGGAGGCGGGAGGATTGGGAGCAGGGCGGATGGTTTGTTAAATCAAGTGACATAAGAGACTCGTGACTTTATCAGGGCGTTGGCAAGTAAAAAGAAGGCAAAGAGGACTTGAGATTGCCGTATGGAGTGTTTGCAAGGCGACTGGAAGAGCGGCTTCTTTCAGAATAGTTGAAAAACAGAAACAGCGGACTACAGGACACACACATACACACATACATACATACACATACTACACTCATAAACACCAGGAGATCTAGTTTTTTCCATGCCATAGGATTCCCTGCACACGGCTCAAGGTGCTGGTTGCACCGCCCCCGACTGGAAAGAACAGACAGTTAAAGAGGACGAGAGAGAAAGAGAGCAAAGAGGGGGGGGGAAAGACAGCGTTGCATTGGTTTCAATATGTGCTCATCTTCTGTGCGTGTCTCTCAGATGAGAAGATGACAGAGGGCGAAAGGAGAAGAGCCCGAGTTTGGAAGAGGAAGGGAAAGCAACGATATATGGTCTAGTATACTGCTCGACTGGGTTTCCTTGAGGACGGCAGCGGGACCAAGGAAGCAAAACCAACTGCGGGTGTTAACACGTCTCCTTGTAAACTAGATCAGCTCTCTCAGGTCGCCAGTCTCATTACCCACGGACAGAGTTGTAACTCACCCAAACAACCACGCCTCAAAACATCTGAAACCTCTGGGCTTTTCTCTCAATGTCAAGAAGAAGGTGCCAATGCAAGTACTAACGGAAGGTTTTAAATCTCTAAGCTCAGTCATGAACCACAAAAGAACCGGAAATCGTGTGTGTGTGTGTGTGTGTGTGTGTGAGGGGGGGGGGGTCCTTCTTTTTTTTTTCAAACCCACTGAACCAACTTTCCAAATGGGTAATTCCATATTTGAAGGCGAGCATGTATGCCAGGTGCCGCCAGCGAGAGCCAGGTCTGGAATTGTCGCTTTCCAGAAAGGGATGGCAAGGAAAGGTTGGAGATGAGGAACAGGAGGATGGAGGAGGAGGAGGAAGAGGATCATGCACAGTTGGGCTACTCTGCACAGACGTCACTGAATGGATTACGGTTGTAAACACAAGAGGCGGTGGATGGAATGGAAGATTTCCAGAGACTGTGAAAGGGATGGGTTGGTTGGCACGGCGCCGCCAGCCAGTCGGTCTGTCTGTCTGTGTGTGTGTGTGTGTGTGTGTGTGTGTGTCTGAAACCTGCCACAGAGACTGAAGCAGCGCTAAGGAGATTAGCATTTGTTTATCAAACTGCGCTACCACACTCTTCCCTCCTTCTCCCTTTGCACCTGGCCCACTGGCCAATCACCGTGCGAAATGGGACGCGTGGCCGGCCCATCGGGTCACTTCTGTGTCCGCTAGACGAGAGTTAGCGGATGCAGGGCTAACTTGTTGACATCACGATCAGCCTCTCTATACCGGTTAGCATTACAAAGTTGTTGTTTTACAGTTCCATCGAAAGCAGAGAGTTTCGAAAAACAGGAAATGGTTGACATCATGACAGGCTTGCAAAAAAAAACCCAAAAAAAACCCAAAAAAGATGTTTAGATTTAGTTCACCCGCGATTCAAAACATCCTTTCTTTGAACAGACGTGTATGCGTTACAGAGGAGTGCGCACCATGCCAGCAGGTTTTCTTGCTTCCTATTTCGCCCTGCCTCTCAGTGTTTATCTTACCCTGTCTTGTATGCTGTAACGTCAACATCCACTAGATATCATTTCATATATCAGGAAAACTTACTTTTGTTGTGTTTACAAGGTTATAAAACTGCCACGAGACCATGTTCTCTGGACTGGTGAAAAGAATTTCATTTTGGATTTTCACTTAAAAAAAGAAAAAGAAAAAAAAGCTTGTACAAAAAAGGAGGCCCCTGCTTGAAAGACAGACATATATATATATATATATATATATATATATATATATATATACAACACGGATGAAGGAACAGATTTGTGCCCATGCGACACGGGAGGACATCCAAACGGATGATGTAAAGTTGTGGTCAGCAATGGGGGCCACGTGGTGTGACATGAGTTGTATTTTGTAGAGGCGCTCCTCTTGTGGCGGGGAGCCGTTAGATGCCGTTGCTCATCAGTTTGTGCTGCATGTGTGTACGAGCGTGTTTATTCTTATTTCTCGGTGTGTGTCGCGGTACGTGATTACCTTAAACAGACAAGAGATGCTGCCTTTTTCCAGTGCTGGTGATTATTGTTTTACTTTACCCCCATTTTAACTATAAAAAAAATACTTAACCTAATATTAATATACTTATTATTATCCCAGAGTCCTTTTTTTATGGACTACTGTTTTCTATTTGTGGTCATGTGTAACAAAAAATAACGTTATTGAATAAAGAAACAAGAGTTCCTATTGGCAGGCTCTGTCTCCCTCATACGGTTCATGAACGGATGGATGAGCAGGAGACCTTTGCTTTGGGTGGGAACAGAGGAAAGGGTCAATGTCAGAGCAAAGACTACGAGCTTGCACCGCTTCGCTAATGAAAAGGATCTTCCCTATTGATTCCCGGGTTAGGGGTACTTTCATACACACACACACACACACACACACACACACACACACACACACACACACACACACACACACACAAGCATGCGGACACACAAGAATAGACACATATGACCTCACACACATGCACACAAATGGATACATGCACTTAGTGCAACATTGGCTTCTTTCTATGGGTTAGTGTCAGGTTTCCATAATGAATTCTACTGCATGACAGCCAGTCCCACATGTATGACTCTGCTGCCTCTATGACTGACCGATGTTGAGCATTTTTCTGTGTGTGGGTGTACGCTTGTGCATGCATGCACGTGTGTGTGTGTGTGTGTGTGTAAGTGGGTGTCATGCACACATACATTTATGAGGTATCTGTGTGCTTGTTTATTACTGTATATTTTTTGAGATTTTGAGATACTTTATTGATGCCTGTAGGCAAATTACGCTCTGCTTTTAACCCATCCTAGCTGTGTAGCTAGGAGCAGTGGGCAGCCGCCGTGCAGCACGCGGGGACCAACTCCAGTTCGTCGTGCCATGCCTCGGTCGGGAGCACAGACAGGAGTATTAACCCTGCATGTCTTTTTTGATGGTGGGGGGAACCAGAGTACCCTGAGAATACCCACTGCAGACACGGGGAGAACATGCAAACTCCACACAGAGGACGACCTGGGATGACCCCCAAGGTTGGACAACCCCGGGGTTCAAACCCAGGTCCTTCTTGCTGCGAGGTGACAGTGCTAACCACTGCACCACCGTGCCACCATTTTTATTCTGGGGCTCCACTAGAGTAGCATATATATATACTATATAGATAGATAGATAGATAGATAGATAGATAGATAGATAGATAGATAGATAGATAGATAGATAGATCTTCTACTACTTTCGGCCGCTGCCGTTAGGGGTCGCCACAGCGGATCATCCGTTTCCATTTCATATATATATATATAACAAAGGCAAATATATATATTTACGTATGTGCCTTTGTGATTGTGTGTGTGTATGTTTCTAAAAAGTAAAACCCTGATGTATTGAAGTGTGTGCTCATGCAAATGCAGAACAGTTTGTGTATGAGTGGGGGTGGGTGGGTGTGTCTATCTGTGTGAGTGTGTGTACAAGTGTGCATGTGTATGTGTGAGTGTGTGTGCGTGTGCGGGGGGGGGGGAGTGTTGCAGATGGTGTGCTGAGGCCTGAGGGCAGTCAGCAAGTCCATGACTCACTCTTAGCAAGCTCTCACTCCCTCTCTCTCATCCCGTTTCACTGTTTTGTCACATTTTCGCTGTCCATCTCATACGATTTTTCTCTCCAACCTTTGTCTCGATTTCCCCCCCATCTCTTTCTCTCTACTCCTGGCTGTCCTGTTTAAACCCCTCCCCCTCCTCTCTTTTCCCCTTCCCCTCTCTCTCACTCTCTCTCTCTCTCGCTCTCTCTCTTTTCTTGGTGGCCCAGAAAACACAGGGATGCGGGGAGGTGTAGGAGAAGGCGAACTACAGGAGGCAACAGCAAACGAGCAAACTGAGCTGTCCATATGCATGGATCTATTTTTGTGACTGTGTATCTGTAACTGTGTGTGTGTGTGTGTGTGTGTGTGTGTGTGTGTGTGTGTGTGTGTGTGTGTGTGTGTGTGTGTGTGTGTGTGTGTGTGTGTGACACTGAGGGAAGCTGTCCAGGGGAAGCTGCTGACATTCTTTTCAACACTGATTCACCATTGACGGAAGAGTACAAAGGGCTTATTGTCCACAGCTTTAATTCTGTCTACCTTTCGCCGTCTCCGTCTCCCTCCACCTAGCGCCATCTCCCTCGTCTTTACATAAACCTTTTACATACTGTAGGGAGAGGATCTGCAGCTTATATTCCATTATTCCCCCCAGAGCACATTTCTTGAATGAAGGATTATGAGTCCAAATGGGTCATAGGACCTGAGTTGGGCTCAGCTGACGTTAAATTCAATCGATATGGGGAGTTTAGCTCAGCAAAATGTTGCCTTTGAATATCGTCAGCATATAAAGGTATTCTCTTATCCTTTGTTTTAAAAAATGAGTGTCATGTCACTTGTAAATAATTTTCAGTGTTTTTATTTGTATTTCATAGTGACTCAACCCAGAGCGACCTGAAATTCCTTCATTCATTCATAAATTCATAAATCCAGAGTGACCCGAAATATCCAACTAATTATTTGGGGTAAAAATATACGAGAGCTTCTGTTTCAAAGCATATTTCTCAGCGACAGTGATATTCTGATAATCCTATGGAGGACTGAGTTACACAGCCTGGGACTTAATGTAATTGGAGTTTCATCTCAGAAGAGTTAATTAAAGCATATTGAAAATCGAGTTGTATGGGGACCCCACCAGACACCGCAGACTGTAGTTAGAGAAACCAGACTATGGGGGAGGGGGGTGAACGAGATACCAACGTGCCATGTCCATTCTGCACCCATAGCTGGGGGATAAGTCTGACATTTCTGGGGGGGTCGACCTCACCGAGCCAGAGCAGGTGGCTAATGTGTTTTGTTTTTTTGTGTTCTGTGTGCCATCATTCTCTAACAAGCCAGATATCGTTCGGATTTATAGCTGGTGGCTTGCCAAAGCAGCTGGTTTTGATATTGTAACGTGCATGGATAAGAAGACACGCTGGCTGCTGGCTGGCGGGTCTGACCCTTTAGTCGAGCGGTTAGCGATGTCTCCTGCGGTGCGGGCGATACGGATTCGCTTCCCGGCCGCGGCAGTTCCTGTGGTTGCATTGTCCCCCGATTCTGCTATAATATAAACTTGCCGGCTACAGAATGGCACTTTCACACTAGAGCTTTCGGTTCGGACCCGAGTCCGCTTGAGCCGTCGGTTCGGTTCGTTTTGTTGATGTGAAAGCTGTTTTCCGAACTCGGGTGCGCACCAAGGAACTGTACCAGTCCTCCAGAAAACCGGGGTCTGTGTTGCGGTTCACATTTGGTGTGAAAGACAGCCGATCTAAAAGCAGGAAGTAGGCGATGACGTGTCATTTGTTTGACGGTCGTACGAGCGGAACAGGTGCGCTATGGCGGATGGAGAAAATCTGTCTAGGTGTCAAATAGAGAATACTGACAAAAACGCCGAAACTTTCAAATTATCTTAAGAAATTAATTTCGCATTGCCGCCCGTCTCCGCAAAAACCTCCTTATCCGGGCAGCTCGCATCACTCTCAGACAGCGGGATGCATTTATTTTTGCATAGTGAAAATGCGAAACACGGTTATTTTGGTGCTGACAACATATTCACAAAAAGATGAATTAAAAAAAACCCCAAATATAGTGCTGCTTTCCATTTTGCCTCCGTTTTGCATCGTTGCCTAGCGACGTTGGTAAATAAAGGCACGTTCCTTACGTGTTGGTGACGTAAATGGACCAGGGTTCGCAATCAAATTAAAAATAATGTAATGCGAGAAGAGACCAGCGGGGGCGGGGGATAATCAAACACGAGTTCAGACCAGCAAAACAGTGTGAATTTTACCAAAATTTGGTTGGCTACTGCTTAATTCCCTTCCTAAGTATGAGCTATTGGAATAGTGTCCTATTCGAATATGCCAATACTATGCTGGCTCTGTCTTTAACAACAGACAGACCGCCGCTTACCCTGCTATAGTCACAGCTGGGTGCTAAACCTGATATCTTTATAGTGTTGGCTTGCTAATCTAATAGCTATTTCTCATAGGCTTGTTTTCCATCAAGGCAAACCATTAGAAATTGCTGCCGATGTGAAGAAACTACAACCACATTTTTTTGGTCATCATATAGTATTTGCCTCAACAGAGAGCAGACATAGAGCCTCATTCAAAACCCACAAGAGTTTCAAAAATACATCGCAGTCAACCTGAAAATGAGGCTGGTTTTGAGAAATCCCCGCGAGTCGGCTGTGTGGAAGCGATGCTTTCATTCGACAGCTCTGAGACCCAGTCAGAGCATAGGATATCGGCTAATCTCTCTCTGCCCCCCGCCTCTATTTCTCCAATTACAACTGACGTGCCAGCCTGGCTATCTCCTCATGAGCTCCCCTGGGAGTTGAAGCATGAGTAGACGGGGATAGAACCCAGGAGTCGTGAGTTACTCCTGTCCACAAGCCTTTAACAGAGTCTATGTTATATGGCATAGACTACAAAATAATGGCGTCGACACCGTGACGTCAGCCATTGGTTCGACACGCACTGTTTTGAAGCCTCGAGTCTCCTGTCGCCAAAAAAAAAAAGAAAAGAAAAGAAAAAAGTTTCTTGTCGCCATTTCGGGGTTTTTTTGTATGTGTGTTTTTGTTTAACCATACATGGCCAGATTTGAACGAGAGGGTGGAGCTGGGGGGGGAGCGAGGGATGGATCTGACTGATAACCGAACCGAGGATACGATGCTCGCCGGTTTCCGACTCCCCGAAGGAATCTGGCTCCCCTTGGCGTGAACGGGTTACGGTTAGAGTTGGGGGGGGGGGGTGTAGAGTTAGGGGGTTAGGGTCAGGAGGGTAAGGGTTAGGACTCAGGGGTGGGCAATCTTATCGAGAAAGGGCCGCTGTGGGTGCAAGTCTTCGTTCCAACCAAGCAGTTACACGTCTGTGTCTCCTAATCAAGTTCCTCAGCAAAGACTCTACTGGTTGATTAGTGAGATCGGATGTGTAACTGCTTGGTTGGAACAAAAACCTGCACCCATACCGGCCCTTTCTGGATAAGACTGCCCGACCCTGGTAGGTGGTTAGGGTTGGGGGGGGGGTTAGGTTTAGCCTAACCTAGGGGTCAGCAACCTTTTGGATCTCGTGTCAGCAAAAAATAAAATCACAGACCTGAGTCCCAATTCATTTTCATAATGAGCATGTATCTATTTATTTACTGCTGCTGCTTTTACCTCCGTCTAGATTCCACATGCCAAAAGATCTGTTCTCTCTCGCTCTCACACACACACACACACACACACACACACACACACACACACACACACACAATCATTTGTGCAAATGTATGAAAATTAATAGGGCACAAAAGAAAATTAATTCCATCTTATCAATTTAGTGCGACCCTTATTTGTCGCAATATCTGGTAACCTCTGCTAGATGTAGAACGTCATTTACATCCACACTGACGTTTTCTCGCGCCTTGTTTCAAAATCACGTTTTACACTTGATGTTCGACACAGCATTTTCGCAACACGGAGTTCACACAGCTCGGTCCTTTCGTGGAATAACTCCGAATTCTTTTGTCCAAGACGGCTGAAAGAGGCGAATATTAGACAACCTACATTTTTTTCTTTTTTCTTTTGGTTGCTTCTACAGTCGTCAATTGTTCTTGACAAAAAAGCAAGAGAACGCTAGCTAGCTATGCTACGTTGTCACCACCCCTGTAATGCTGCGCTCGTGGGCAGACTGGAGGGGGGGGATAGTTACGTCACTTCTGTGCGCTCTCTTGCAGTCAAAAACAATGGTGTATTTTGAGACTAGTTTTTCAGTATTATTTTAAATCGAACTGTTCCCTTTGTCCACCATTAGTCTATATCCTATATTAAAAATTATTTTTCTAAAAAAAACCTCTACTAAACAAACACTTATTAAATTGCTCTGCGTGCCCATGTTAATGGCCTTGCGTGCCACCATGGGCACGTGTGCAATAGGTTGCTGACCCCTGGCCCAACCTAACCCAGCCTCACGCTAAGGGGAGACAGATTCTGCGGGGAGTTGGAAAATTCTATAACACCGGCAACCTGACTGTAGTGGTGGGGGAGGATAAAGAATGGAGGAAATGGCGTCAGAGTCGGAGAGCGAAATTGGAAATGAAAATGAGGACAGGAGACGGTTTTAAAATAGGAAAAGGAAAAAGAATACATCCAATTGCTCAAGCGATTCCAGTCAGTCACTGAGAGCAGAGGATCTTGTATCTTGTTGGGATGATAGTCATGACAAGAGATTTTCAAGGACCCCCATGAGGTCGGAAAGATTGTAGGGGGAAAACTTGGAGAGGTACTATCGATCAGGATAACTAGAAGTGGGCTGGTTATTGATTGTATTGCAAAGCATCAGAGAGATAGAGCCCTTAAGATCAAGGTATTTGGAAGGTCTCTCTGTGTCACTTGCTTTCCACTCGGATCAAAAGCAAAGGTGAAGGAAGTGATAAGTGGCGTGTCACTGTCAGTACAGGCTGAGTCATTTAAGGATGTTGCAGGTTTGAGTGAGGCAAGATCTCTCTCCCAAGACGGACAGACGTACAATGGATTTTGTGTGTACACAATTTACAGAATACAACATTGAAAGAGGATAACAAAATTATAATAGAATTATAAGATATAGAAGAATATGATGGGGAGGATGCCAAGAAGTGTCCACATGCCAACAGAACAGCCTAGGACCTGAGCCACGTGACCACCATCACCATGTAGACCTGAGAGGAAGACAGACTACACATGCACACCGGGGAGACTCACATCTCCAACACCACTTCTGATGTGAGAAGATGGTGGCGCGAATTCACGTTTGCAGCAACCTCACCCAGCACCGGTGTGAGAAGATGGCGGCGTGAACTTACGTTTGTGGTATCCTCACCCAGTACTGTCCAAGCGGTGTCTTTGTCCACGTCTGCTTCTAGGTTTGTTTTGCCTTCGTTTGATGGCTGAGAGGGCTTGCACTGGATCGGCTGGGAGAGCTTGGTCTGCTTCATCCTGTGGGCCCAGGGACCGCGGCCCTGACCGGAGCTGCACCCGAGGAGGTAACACCAGGTGTGGTCTGACAGGAAGCGGAAGCAGGCCAGGCTAAGCTAACTGCTAGTCCATGCAGACTGGCAGTTTCAATAACACTGAGGGCGATCTGGTGGTGGCCTCGCCTGGTGTTGACTGTGTTTTGGTGTTGTCGTGTGGAGTGCGGGGTAGTGTGTCGAAGGTATCTGGCTGGAAGAGCTGGTATTGGATTGGCTGGGGGAGCCTGGTCTGCTGCGCCTGGTGGGCCCAGGGACCACGGCCCTGCCGGAGCTGCACCCAAGGAGGAAACCGCGAGGGCGATCTGACAGGATGCGAAAGCGGAGCAGGCTAAGTTAACTGCTAGCCCGGCAGTTCCGACAGTCATCCTGGCTGGCGTTCATTCTCTGGACAGTGGAATTTCTGGACTGTGTTGAACTGAGTGGACGGTGTTGTTAACTGTGTCTTATTTATTTTTTTTCTAATTTGTTCTCTCTGTTTTTGTTTGGTTTTGGTTGGGGGCGTTTTTGGGAATTTTAGATGTGTGTTTTTGTCTTTTGTGTCGCACTGCTGTGGGCTGAGGCAGACAGAATTTCGTTTCTTTTGTGTACACGAGTACGTTAAAGAAATAACAAATTGTTCCTGATTCCTCACCACACCATCCACATACGTGGGAAAAGGGACAAGAAAAGACATTAGTCACACATCGGAGTGAAAGAAGGATGTAACACTGAAACAGGATAACAAAATTATATGGATTCACAAGCTATACAAAAAATGTGATGAGGAGCATGCCAAGCAGTGTCCAGGGGGAAACCACCATCACCATGGAGACCTGGGAGGAGGACAGACTACACATGCTCACCAGAGAGACTCACATCACACTATGCACATATGCGGAAGAAGAGACAAGAAAAAACATTAGTCACACATCCGAGTGAGAGAAGGATATATCAGTGAAACAGGATAACAAAATTATATGGATTTATAAGCTACATAACATTGGGATGAGGAGGATGCCAAGCAGTATCCAGGGGGTGACCACTGTCACCATGGAGACCTGGGAGGAGGACAGACTACACGTGTACACCGGGGTGTCTCACATCACACCATTCACTTACACAGGAGGGAAGGAGAAGACATTCAGAGAGAAAAGACATGTGAGAGAAGAGAACATTTTGCAATAGTCAATAATCTATACCCTATAATCTCGTGGGCAGAACAGTGCTTGGTAAATTCAGTGAGAGAGAAACCGACCTGCCATGCATTACAGGTTGTGAAGCACTCAATTTAAAGGGAGCTAATTGTAGTTTAAGGCAAAAAGAGGAGTTTTACGTTTGGATTTAAAGGAGTCAGCAGACTCCGATTGTCTGACGGCAGAAAGCAGGTTATTCCACAAGAACCGGGCCTAATAGGAAAAGGCACTGCCACCGGCTAACTTATTTTTAACTTTGGGTACACACAGGAACCCTGTATTTTGAGAGTGGACAGCTCAAGATGGAAGGTACAATTTAAGGAGATGTCAGGTAAGATGGGGCAAGCCCATTTAGGATTTTATAAGTCAGCAGTAGCACCTTGAAGTCTGATCTAACATGGTTAGGGAGCCAATGGAGGGTGGTAAGAATTGGTGTAATATGGTCAAATTTTCTAGTTTTAGTTAGGATTTTAGCTGTAGAATTCTGAACCATCTGAAGACTTTTAGTACTAGCATGTGGCAGACCTGAAAACAGAACATTATAGTAATCAAGTCTGGATGAAACAAATGCATGTATTAGAGTCTCTGAATCAGCCATGGACAGGAAAGACCAAATTTTTAGCTGTTATGTAAGTGAAAAAAGGCAGTCTTGGTGATGTCTTTAATGTGCTTTTCAAAGGAAAGGCTGGGATCAAACGTAACACCAAGATTTTTGGCTGCCACATTTTGTGAAATCACAGAGTTGTCGATTGTTATCGTTACTTGATCAAATTGGTGTCTGTGTCTAACAGGGCCAATGACCAGCATCCAGCATCTCAGTTTTATCCAAATTTAAAAGCAGGGAATTTAGTGACGTCCAATTTTTCACAGCAGCCAAGCAGGCCTCTAAATTAGTCATTTGCGTTTGATCATCAGCCATTATAGGCACATACAGAAAATACGGTGAATAAAATGAGAGCAGAAAGGGGAGTGTCAAATGCTGAAGCTGCTAAGAGAATGGAGAGAAACAACGAGAATGATGTGAGACAAGGCGCTAAGGAGGACAAGTCAATCAGGAAGCATGCTAAGTTTTGCTTTTGTAAGGACCAGAGGAAGTTTTTTGCCTTTTTGGCAATAGTAATTAATTGTACTTCTGGAGTAGAAAGAAAATCTGAGAGAATTGACATAATTGTAGGACATTTCTGAGTGTTGTGGGAGTTTCTGGAGAAGGTGTGCAGCAGCTGCTGAGAGAGGCTTTTAGTCCCTCTCAGAAACCTGAGAAATAGAGAAGCTATAACAAAGTGGGAGATGAAGAACTTATTATTTTATTTAGTCAGTGGAGGAGGAGGAGGAGGAGGAAGAAGAAAAAGAGAGGTGGATAAAGCAGCAAAAGGGGCTTTGAAGAGAGGGAGCAATCACATTTATAAGTATTAGAGAGAAGGTAGAACGCTATGGAGGGCAAAAATCCGCGGTGGTCACCCCTGAGGAACAGGGAACAAACTGGAAGAACAACAAGAAGAGAGAGGGTCGCTCTTTAGTCCACACTCCAGATCAGTGGGTGGCAGCAATGCCCTCCAAAGCCATTTGCCAACCACCATTAAACTTAAAGGAAGAAGACTGTACTGGCTCCGCCATGCAGTCTCATTCCAAATTTATCGCACGTTCAAAAAAAGACCCAATATTAGTGTAACTAAGAAAAAATAATTCTACATGGATAGATAATCAACCAGACAACGCCCAAAAACAAGTTCACTGCTATGTAAATGTACACAGTGCTATGGATACCAATTGCCGAATTGCGTCCATGTCCTGACACACCTGTCACTCAAAGTGGCCGCGCCCTAAATCATGCATAACGTTAAGCCTTAATACAAGTTAAACGGGTGAGTTTTGTAAAAAAAATTCTCCCCCCGTACAGTTGTCATGAACGGGGAAATTAGCTATAGAGACCAAGACCGTTTTTTGTACCAGGCTGTAAACATGTTTACGTCTGCTGTAAAATTTGGCAATTTAACACGGGGCTTTAAGGGGATCGATTTGCTTTTGTAGCTTGCCTCAAGTGGCCATTTAAAGAACTGCAATTTTTGGCACTTAACACGTCGGCTTAATTTTTCAGCCCCGGAGTTTGCCACTTGGCCTTTAACGAAATACATGCACACCCACATATGCATGCATGCATGTGCACACAAACACATGCACACACCACATAAACATACACACTGTATCACATTTACCTACACGCATACACAAAATTCTAACAGATACAAACTTACACAGACACGTGTTTGTGTTTCTGTATACACAGAAACGCAAAAAAAATGTACATGAATACACGCTCTACACATCTACATCTCTACATCTATCTACACATACATCCAGTCATGCATGGAAAAAAAACCCCACATCTATCCGCATAGACACACTCAAACCTTTTTGCGCACCCATGCAATTTTTCTATATATTTTAAGTAAAACAACTGCCCCGCGGTATATTTAAGCATGACTTGTCTGATGTGGTTGTGGCCTTACATGCATGAGTAAGACTGTACAGTACATGACTTTGATACCCTGCAGGCCTAGCAGTGGGCACTAACACACTGACACAGTTATCAGACCAGACTAATTGGGTCTGGGACTGTGTGTCTGTTTGCACGTGTGCATGAGGTCATTTGTATGTGTAAGTATATGAGTGACTTGTGTGTGTGTGTGTGTGTGTGTGCGTGTGTGCGTGCGTGCGTGCGTGCGTGCGTGCGTGCACGTGTGTTCAAGAGATACTCTGTATCCATGTGTGAATCTGAGTGATTTTGTTGGTTTGTGAGTCTGTGTGTGTGTATGTGTGTATGTGTGTGTGTGTATGTGTGTGTGTGTGTGTGTGTTCAGTATTTCCCTTCTTACATGCATTTGTCAAGAACATGCATCACACATCCTGGATTAATGACAACATTCATCATCTGAAAAGGGAAGTCAGAAGAGTGGAGCGTAGGTGGAAGAAATCCAAACTCAGGGCCCAACTCCTCCGTCTGAGAGAACTGCTGTTCATGCTCTACCAAAACATCAAAGAGGCGAGAGTTGCCTACTTTGCAGGCCTAATTAGTGACAATAAACACAATCCGAGGTTCCTGTTTAAAGCGATTGACCAGTTTGTAAACCCTGCCCATCCTGCTGTATCTGCCTGCTCCCCTGTAGACTGAAATCTTTTTGTCTTCCTTTGTTGACAAAATCAATAACATTCGATCTAATTTTAACATTGCTAATATTTCTTCTGATTCATCAGTCTACTGTCCTTCTCTCTTTTCTGATTTCTCCCCAATTTCTCTGCACAATCTCATTGACACTGTATCCCATATGCACCTGTCCTCTTGGCCTTTAGATGTAATCCTTCCAAAATTCATTATACAGGTACTGCCTACCCTGGGCCCTAGCCTGCTCTCCATTATTAATCTTTCTCTCACCTCTGGCTGTGTTCATGGTGGTTTTAAGATGGCAAGCATCCAACCTATTTTAAAAAAGCCTGCCCTTGATCCAACCCTACCAAATGACTACAGACCTATTTCAAAACTACATCCATCTCCAAAATTCTTGAAAAAAAAACCATTGCACAGCAGCTCCTTGAGGTTACTGAAGGACACAATATTTTCAACAAATTCCTATCCAGCTTTTGCCACCAACATACAGAAACAGTATTACTAAGAGTGACAAAAGACATCCTTGTGCGGGGTGACAATGGTGAACATTCTACCCTGGTCCTGCTTGACTTAACTGCTGCTTTTGATACTATTGAGCACTCCATCTTGTTTGAACATTTAAATAAGTGGGTTGGTATCTCGGGCTCTGTTCTCAGTTGGCTCTCATACTATCTGTCTAACAGTAAGCTTCAGGTAGTCATAGACAACTTTGTGCTCTCAACTGCCCCTATAATCTGTGGAGTTCCGCATGGCTCAATCCTTGGTCCTGTCCTTTTTTCACTTTACATGTTGCCTCTAGGCAATCTGGTTAGCCAGTTCATTTGCATCTCTGACCACTGCTACACTGATGACATGCAGCTGTAATTTTCAGTGAGGCCAAATGATATGGGTGTTATTGGTACCCTTCATGACTGCCTGGCTGCTACTAAGGAATGAATGTCACTCGATTTCCTTCAGCTCAATTCAGACAAAACTGAAGTTCTCTTTATTGGTCTTAATACAGTTTTCTCAGAAGTGAAACCTTTTATCGGCCCTCTGGCCACCAATGTTAAACCCTCGTCAAGATATCTGGGTGTACTCTTTGACCAAAATCTGAATTTTGACCCACACATAAACAAGCTTGTGCAAACCTGGTATTTCCAACTCCAGAACATTGCAAAAATGAAATCAATGCTATCAACCAGAGGTCTAGAATTATTAATCCATATCCTAATTTTTTCAAGCAAAATGCTGCAGCCAGGCTGCTAACCAATACCAATCTTAGATCCCAGATCACACCAAGCCTCGCACCCCTTCACTCGCTCCCTGTAAAGTATAGAATAGACTTCAAGATACCACTTATTACATACAAGGCCATACATGGTCTTCACCCTTTATACATTTCCGAAGAACTTACTTAATTACATCTTTTCCCCTTCTCCCATCATCATCCTGAGAAGTCTTCTCAAATGTGTAAATATTTCTCTCGCCAGCAAAAAAAAAAAAAAAAACCCTGTGAGATGTGACAGAGTTTTCTATCTAAGCACTTGGCCAAGGATCACCCACTCCAGCAACGGTCTGACCCACTTTCGGTCCTCGCATCCTCACAAGTGAAGTTACAGAGGGATGTTTAGCCCTCCCCGGCACTCCCCAAAATACATAGACTCATACAAACACAAAACTGTTTATCTAACTCTGAAAAATAATTACATATGCGCACAAATACACAGACATATTTATATACACACAAAATCCTGGAATGGTTATGTTCACTCACACACACACACACACACACACACACACACACACACACACACACACACACACACACACACACACACAGATATGCATACATACCCATCTAACCAAATCTGCCAGTAATCCAGCATGAAATTTGAAAAAAAGAAAAGAAAGAGGACAGTCATTATGTTAATCCACTTTAAAACAGCTGGTTTGGGCACATCGCTCTAATGAGAAAATTAGAGCAGTAGTTACATCTCTTCTCTCATCTGTTTTCAGGCCTGTGGTACACTCAGTCGGACATTACCAACAAGCAGAAGATAGTCACAGAGGCTCTGAGTTAGGTTACTGCATTGACAGATAGTGATTGCTGAGCAAACGTTCACAATTTAAATGGAAATACACAGAAAGTTGCCTTGCCTGGATCATGCATAAAGACATTAAATGGAAATAGCTTTTATGTTAACTGATAAGACAGCATGTACCCGGAGTGAATGCAAGTAGGTAGGAATGGAGAAACTAGAGGAAAGAGGGAGGCAACTAAGGATAGGAAGCATGGAAGGGAGGAATTAAGGAATGACAGCGGAAAATGAGGAGGAAAACAAAGCAATAGAGAGAATAAAACAAGAAGGAGGCAAGGGAGGAAAAAATATATAGCAGAAAAGGGAAGGGCAAGAAACAGAGGGAAGGGCTGAAGGAAGGAGCAAAGGAAGGAAGGTAGTGTCGTATATCATATTTAGTTGTATATTGTACTGATTGTAAAGCCCTTCAGGACTACCTTGTGATTCTGGGCTATGCAAATAAACTTGACTTGACAAGGAGGGACACAGTGGCCCAGTGGTTAGTGTGGTCACCTCACAGCAAGAAGGTCTTGGGTTCGAGCTCTGGGGTAATCCAACCTTGGGGGTCATCCTGGGTCATCTTCTGTGTGGAGTTTGCATGTTCTCCCTGTGTCTGCCTGGGTTTCCTCTGGGTGCTCCGGTTTCCTCCCACAGTCCAAAGACATGCAGGTCAGGTGAATCGGCCATACTAAATTGTCCCGAGGTGTGTGTGTGTGTGTGTATGTGTGTGTGTGTCAGCCCTGTGATGGCCTGGCGGCCTGTCCAGGGTGTCTCCCCGCCTGCCGCCCAATGACTGCTGGGATAGGCTCCAGCATCCCCACGACCCTGAGAGCAGGATAAGCGGTTTAGGTAATGGATGGATGGATGGATGGATGACAAGGAGAGGATGTAAGGGAGGAGAAGAGCTCATTGTCAAGTGCAAGCAAGTAGGTGGTGAAAAGGGAGTTATAGAATGACCGTCACTCCACTGAAACTCCCAGTAGGGACAATGAATGGATCGTTGACTCCATACTGATAATCAGTGACCTGCATAACAGCTGCCCATTAACACCCTGTCACACCCGATGCCAAGCGGATCAAACAAAACAGCAAGGGAGAGGAAGATCAGTAATAGGGTGCACACATGTGTGAGACAGAGAGAGAGGGAGAGAGAGAGAAAGAGAGAGAGAGAGAGAGAGAGAGAGAGTGATAGACCAATATACAGTGACATAGGCAGGTAGGAAAGCGACTGATATTGAGACAACTAAGTCGAAAATAAAAGATGAGAGCTCCGCCGCCATGAGCCAAACGTGGGATGAAAGAGTGTGTGTGAGGGGGTGTAGCAGTGATGGGACATTGACAGTAGGTGTGTAACTAATGATGCTGCATTGTAATGAGGCCGTCCCCAGCTGTTCGGATGCTCACACATTTCCATTACATGACCCTCATTACTGCTCCAGTGGATTTATGGCGCAGACATAGTGACAGCGTGCCTGTGTGGACCAGTAAAAAATTGTTCCCTTGTTTTTCTTTTTCTTGATTGTGTAGGTTTGCATAAATTTGCGTGTATATCCTGATACAAATGTGGGGGGGGGACAGACATAGAGGGCACTATTGAAAGGGTTCAGGTGGAGACAAAATACTTGTCTTAAATTATTCATGTCTTGTTGTCTATGAAGAGCATCCATTCTGAGAGAAAGAGAGAGAGGGTGGTAAAAGAGAAAAGGGGTGGAACGAGAGAACTAGAAAGAGTTTAGGAAAAAGGAGAGGAGTGAGAACGAGAGAAAATAGGTAGAAAGAAAATAGGGGGCTTAGACAGACAATAACAGAGGGAGAAGCGGAGACATTTTGATGTTCTAGAATGAAACAGCTCATTACCAAACACAGGAGAAAATAACTGCAAGCTGAAAATCCACCAGCACAAGAGCATCCACCCACACACCCACACACCCACACACACACACGCACGCACGCACGCACGCACGTGCATACAACACATACACACACATGCACTCACACACAGAAACAACAATTTATCTGAGGATGCCAAAATTTTATGGCATCAATAACCTACAGGAGCACAAGAGACAGAGTCAGGTGGAGAGAGCATCAGCCAGCATAAAATGAGAGTGAAGGTGGATCATTTCAGCATTTTTCACTTCAGTACACCGAGGGTACTCCAGGGCAGAGGCAAGCGCTCACACTTGTCCTCCCTTAAGCCTCAATCTGCCTTTCCACGACACCCCCACCACCAACCCCACATGCTCCCTTCCCTTCTCATCTATACACTCTCGCTCCCTGCATCCCCACCAATCCTATAGATTGGATTTACACCCGCCCTCCCAAACCTGCCCCTCCCCCTTCCCGCGCCCTATATCACCAAATTTCACTCAGTTATTTTCATTTTGGGTAATTTTTATTCTGGCAATATTTATTCATGACTGGGGTTCTGAGAGGGAGATAAGAAGCCAAGCTGGCCCCAAGGGCTGTGAGGGCTCCAAGTCAGTCTGCCTAGTCTGCACACTAACACGCACGCACGCACACACTGACACACACACACACAAATACCCATATTCATGTATATGAACACACTCATACACATGCCCGCACACTCACACTCTGTGTGTGTGTGTGTGTGTGTGTATATACACACACACACACATATATATATATACATATATACATATATATATATATATATATTATGAGAGCACACACTCTCCCATATGCACACACCCTTATGAGCACACAATCATATAGGCATCTGCAAAAGGATAGGGCTTTTACACACAAGCACACCAAGCATGCACGATGACTCACACAAACACAGATTGGCACAAAATCTTATTTTTGACTTCTGCACACAGCGAATACTGCTATTCTCCTAAGATTGAGATGCAGCCTACACTCTCTCCCTTTGCTGTTTTTGTTTTTGAAGGGAGAAGACCTTTTTTATTTTGGGGATGTGCATGTGTGTTTTGTGTTGCCCCCCCACCCCACCCCACCCTCCTTAGTGGCAGAAGCAGGATTACAGGATCTTTCAGACAACCTCATCAGGAGTCTAATTGCTGTAACTTTATCCTCCACTACTTCATAATCCCATTGGCTGGAGGCAAGCAGGAATAATTAACCCTCTAATGTACAAAGAGGAGCTACAACACACAGTCGTATTCATGAATATACATGCTATTTTGCTTAGGTGATTGTTTCACTTACGTGTTGCTCCTTAATTTAGCTGTTGTTTTCTGCCCTGCATCACAGAATGCCGTAAAGTGTAATATTAAATACTTTGTAACATGAACCCATTGTAAGAGGGTTTTTTTTATCATTATTTTATTTAAGGACCTATTCACTGGAGTAGACACAACCCAGCCACTAAGGATGCACAAGCTAGTGCATTCTTAGTGCCGATCCCAGGTCACCAACGGCTGCCACCGGTACTGTTGGCCAACAGGGTGCCAGTGGAAACAATGCTAGTTGGGCAAAGAAGCAGAGGCAGCGGGAGGAGGGAGGGTAGGAGTGTGGCGGTGAGAGTGGGAACTTTGAATGTTGGCACTATGACTGGTAAAAAGAGAGAGCTTGCTGATATGATGGAGAGAAGGAAGGTAGATATACTGTGTGTGCAACAGACCAGGTGGAAGGGGAGTAAGACCAGGAGCATTGGAGGTGGGTTCAAACTTTTCTACCATGGTGCGGATGGGAGGAGAAATGGGGTAGGGGTGATTCTGAAGGAAAAGTATGTCAAGAGTATGTTGGAGGTGAAGACAGTGTTGGACAGTGTGATGAGTATGAAGCTGGAAATCGAAGGTGTGATGATGAATTTTATCAGCACATGTGGCCTGCAAGCTGGGTGTGAGATGGAAGAGAAAGAAGAATTCTGTAGTTAGTTGGATTTTGCAAAAAGGAAGGAAATGGGTGTGGTGAATACATATTTCAAGAAGAGGGAGGAACACAGGGTGACGTATAACAGTGGAGGAAGGTGCACAAAGGTGGACTATATCTTATCCAGGAGGCGTGATCTGAAAGGGATTGGAGACTGCACTGCAAGGTGGTGACAGGGGAGAACATAGCTGGGCAGCATCGGATGGTGGTCGGTAGGATGACTTTGGAGATCAAGGAGAGGAAGAGAGTGGAGGCAGAGCCAAGGAACAAATGGTGTAAGTTGAAGAAAGAAGACCATTGTGTGGCGTTCACGGAGGAGTTAAGACTAGGTGGTGGCACTGGGCGGTAGTGAAGAGTTGCCGGATGGCTGGGCAACTACTGCAGAAATAGTAAGGGAGACAGCTAGGAAGGTACTTGATGTGTCATCTGAATGGAGGAAGGAAGACAAGGAGACTTGGTGGTGGAATGAGGACGCACAGGAAAGTATAGAGTGGAAGAGATTGACAAAGAAGAAGTAGGATAGTCAGAGAGATGAAAAAAGTACACAGGCTTATAAGGAGATGCAGCATAAAGCGAAGAGAGAGGTGGCGAAGGCAAAGGAAAAGGCGTATGGTGAGTTGTATGATAGGTTAGACACTAAGGAAAGAAAAAAGGACTTGTACCGATTGGCTAGACAGAATAATCAAGTTGGAAAGGATGTGCAGCAGGTTAAGGTGATGAAGGATAGAGATGGAAATGTGCTGACAAGTGAGGAGAGTGTATTGAGAAGGTGGAAGGAGTACTTTGAGAGGCTGAAGAATGAAAAAAAAGAGAGAAAGAAAAGGTTCAATGATGTGGGGATAGTGAATCAGGAAGTGTGGTGGATTAGCAAGGAGGAAGTGAGGGCAGCTATAAGGAGGATGAAGAGTGGAAAAGCGGTTGGTCCAGATGACATACGTGTGGAGGCATGGAGATGTTTAGGAGAGATGGCAGTGGGGTTTTTAACTAGATTGTTTAACACAATCTTGGAAAGTGAGAGGATGCCTGAGGAGTGGAGAAGAAGCATACTGGCACCAATTTTCAAGAATAAGGGTGATGTGGAAAGCTGTAGTAACTACAGAGGTATAAGTTGATCAGCCACAGCATGAAGATATGGGAAAGAGTAGCGGAAGCTAAGTTAAGAGGTGATGATTAGCGAGCAGCAGCATGGTTTCATGCCACGAAAGAGCACTAGAGATGCGATGTTTGCTTTGAGAATTTTGATGGTGAAGTATAGAGAAGGCCAGAAGGAATTATATTGTGTCTTTGTGGATTTAGAGAAAGCATATGACAGGGTGCCGAGAGAGGAGGTGTGGTATTGTATAAGGAAATCGGGAGTGGCAGACAGGTATGTAGGAGTGGTGCAGGATATGTATAAGGGCAGTGTGACAGTGGTGAGGTGTGCGGTAGGAGTGATGGATGGGTTCAAGATGGAGATGATATTAGATCAAAGATCGGCTCTGAGCCCTTTCTTGTTTGCAATGGTGATGGACCAGCTGATGAACAAGATCAAGCAGGAGTCTCAGTGGACTATGATGTTTGCGGATGACATTGTGATCTGTTGTTAAGAGTAGGGAGCAGGTTGAGGAGAGCCTGGCGAGGTGGAGGTATGCACTGGAGAGAAGAAGAATGAAAGTCAGTCGAAGCAAGGTGGAATACCTATGTGTGAATGAGAGGGAGGACAGTGGAATGGTGAGGATGCAAGGAGTAGAGGTGATGAAGGTGGATAAGTTTAAATACTTGGGTTCAACTGTTCAAAGTAACGGGGAGTTCGGAAGAGAGGTGAAGAAGAGAGTGCAGGCGGGGTGGAGTGAGTGGAGAAGAGTGTCAGGAGTGATTTATGAAAGAAGGGTACCAGCAAGAGTTAAAGGGACGATTTACAAGATGGTAGTGAGACCAGCTATGTTGTATGGTTTGGAGATGGTGGCACTGACAAAAAAGACAGGAGGTGGAGCTGGAGGTGGCAGAGTTGAAGATGCTAAGATTTTCATTGGGAGTGACGAAGGAGGACAGGATTAGTATATTAGAGGTACAGCTCAGGTTGGATGGTTTGGACACGATGCAAGGAAAGATTGAGACTGTTCGGACATATGCGGAGGAGAGATGTTGGGTATATTGGGAGAATGACGCTGAATATGGAGCTGCCAGGCAAGAGAAAAAGAGAAAGGCCAAAGAGGAGGTTCATGGATGTGGTGAGAGCGGACATGCAGGTGGCTGGCATGACAGAGGAAGATGCAGAAGACAGGAAGAGATGGAAATGGATGACCGCAGTGGCAACTCCTAACAGGAACAGCCAAAAGTAGTAGTAGTAGTAATGTGTGTGTGTGTGTGTGTGTGTGTGTGGGTGGGTGGGTGGGTGTTTACTCGTGTCATGACACTTGTTTCATTTATATATATTTGACAGCAGATAAGAAGAACCTAGTTTCATCATCCTTCCTACAGGGCCTGTTTCTATGTGCCCCTGTGCTAACACAATGTGCGTTGTGTTATGTGCCTGAACGCCTGTGTTTTTGAGTGTGTGTAAGGGTCTCGAAACAGAACCAGAAGAAGAGCGAGCGAAGAAGAGAGATTAAAAAAAGCATGAGAGAGAGAGACAGAGGGAGAGAAAGAGGAGGGCTTTGTCTCTGAGTGGGCTCAAATCCTTTTTATTCTCCCTCACCTCACAAATCTGCTCAGCCAGTTTCTCATTTCCATACCCCTCTGTAGCGCCACAGAAAATAGTACACACCAACATATACCCCCCCCCCTTCAAAGCCTGTCTGGGTACGGCAGGAGTTTCAGTCTCTGGTGCACGGGGGGGGGGGGTAGATCAATCACAAAAGCAGACCACCCAACCCAAATCCCTTCAAATAATAATAATAATAATAATAATAATAATAATGACTGAGTATTTCCTTTCTGGTTCTCCATTTACTGCAGGGTAGTGCAGTGGTTAGAGATCACCTCTCAGTTTTAAGGCCTGTAATGGACGAAGCACTCTGCTGAAGTGTCCTGTAGTGTAAAGCCCTGCACGGGACTGTTTTCTTAATCCCACTCCCACTGGATTTCTGACCATTACTGCCCGCAAATAGAGTTCTGTTGATTTTATGTCTTCTCCCATCCTGCAGTGAAAACGTGTTATTCTACTGTGTAGTATTATAGTGACTGGAGAGGGCGGTCGCTGACTGGAGAGGGCAGTCGCTGACTGTCGGCGGTTCTGCACTGGGTTGCAGAAGGGCTCACGGGACTGGTCATGTTTACGTTAAAATTGTTGTTTTAGTGATGTTGTGTTCATGTTTTGGTTATGGTGGTTGTGTTGTGTGGTTTTCAGTTTTTGTGTGACCGGGACAATGTTGGGGACTTGCTGGTGGTGTAACCACCATGACCGGGACCTTTACGGCGGTTAATGGCTTCCAGCCAGTGTTCATGTTTGGGGTAGTTCTGTTCTGTGTGCAAATAAAACAGCATTCCCGGGGTCGTGCGGTGTACGGGTAATGGGAATTGCCATTAAAAACAAATCTCTGCCTCTCGACTCCTTCTTGCACACTTGCTCACCACAGTACCCCCCCCCCCAATTGTATCCGGCCCATTTCCCCACACTTCCAAGCCATCCCAATCTCTGCTCCACCCCCTCTGCTGAGCCAGGGAGGGCTGCAGACTACCACATGCTTCCTCCAATACATGTGGAGTCACTAGCTGCTTCTTTTCACCTGACAGTGAGGATTTTCCCCAGGGGCACGTAGCACGTGGGTGGGTTACACTATTCCCCCCAGTTCCCCCTCCCCCCTGAACAGGCACCCCGACCGACCAGAGGAGGCACAAGTGCAATGACCAGCACACATACCCACATCCGTCTTCCCACCCGCAGACACAGCCAATTGTG
Source organism: Lampris incognitus (assembly GCF_029633865.1). NCBI lineage: Eukaryota > Metazoa > Chordata > Actinopteri > Lampriformes > Lampridae > Lampris > Lampris incognitus. The sequence goes on from NC_079226.1 coordinate 31,164,367, forward strand.
TCTGTAGGGACGCCCGACCAAGCCAGAGGTAACACGGGGATACGAACCACCGATCCTCGTGTTGTTAGGCAATGGAATAGATCGCCATGCCATCCGAACACCCCAGCTCACCACAGTATTAATAAAGAGATTCATACCTGTCATTAATAACAGCAAAATTATGTGCTTTGCCCACAGTGGAGGCATACGCTTTACTAATGCGCACGTGCGACTGAGTAAAGCGCCCGTGTGAGTAAAAAAAAATTATGTCCACATCACCTCCCAGGCTTCTTAGTAGTAGTATTGTAATGACCTGCTTTGATTTTCTTTTCCACTTCATTTGTTGACTCCATCCTTCTGGTTAGCGCTGGCACCAGCAGTTTATTTCTTGACCGCCCACTCCCACCCGCAGCAAAGTTAAACCGCCCACTCCTGCATGATTTGCATTGGTTCCTGCGAGAGTTGCGTTGGTTCCGCGGGACCCGCAGTATCCCAGTCCCAGTGCAGTCCTCTACTACCGTGCATGACACCCAATCCTAACCAGCCGTGTTGTTTTAGAGCCGTGCCTTAACCTCCGTGCGGGTGGGTGCAAGCGATAATTTAGTTTCTCCTTTGGGTCCAGGTATTTTCTACTCTTATTAATATTCTTATTCTTGTGGCAAGGCCAAGTTCAGTTTGCTTTCCATTCAGTCATATGAAGGAAAAGACTTTTCCTCAGAACTCAAAATCTCATTTCTACAGTAAATTCTATTCCATTTGGGGGGAAAAAACTTGCACTACCAGATAGTTGATCATTCAACGTCTTTAAAAATCAGCATGATCTATTCAGCAAAAGCCCTTTAATTGTGTTCAAGGAGGACACGGACACTAACACTTCCAAAGCGAAGTAATTTGTCTCTGTTTAGCGTCATCATTTATTCTAGTTTACATATGGTTGCGATATCTCATTTCGGAATGAGATTGTTCTTTTTGGATATCTTCTTGCTGTAAGAATAACCTTACATCCAGTGTTTTAATTAAATAAGAATACAAGATGCAAAGGGCAAGTCAGTGATAATTTTACTTTGCACTGACTGAATTTAAAATGGACTGATTATGGTCCTGGTCCAAGGAACAAGAATAAAACGCCAGAGGTAAAACAATCATAAGTGGCATCACAATAAAAAATAAAATGAAATAGGCTACAGGAACATTATAGCATAATATGGATTTTATCACCCAGGTCCCACTTTAAATGTAAATTCCTTTACAATGCATTGCGTTTATGCCTGATTAATTGAAAAGGAAAGAAACGATGCTACACATAGACAATAAGATCCAAGCAAACACTGGAGTACAAATTCTTCCATGCTAAGCACATGTCAAACAAGCACATTTGGTCAGAGGATTTCAGAAAATCCGAGTGGGCTGCAAAGGCAAACTTATACTTGCCCTGAACGCGCGTGCCATCTGCTGGACACCGGATGCAGGTGCATCATATTCTACTATGAAACAACTACCACCACTTCAAAACACATTTTAGCTGCCGCAATCTATCCATACGCCTATTTTAGAAATAAAAAAAGCATTACAAATGAACTTTGCTATTTGTGTCTGTAAAGGTCAGGGGCACAATATAATTTCCGGCAAAGCAGTTTAACAAATAAGGTTATTTTGCCAGGAAAAAAGTGTCAAGTCAGATCTCATTTGTGTAGCCATAATCCACAATTGAATCCCAGACAGCTTTACGATCACATTACAGTTTGTGCAATGACTCGGGCCCTAGACCTTCGATTCGTTGAGGAAAAGAAACATTAAAAAAATGTCATCAGGAGAAAAAAAGAGAAACCTCAAAGTGTCGAGTAGACTAGCAATAACAGAGTCACAATAAGTTTTCAATTATAGTGAAATAAGCTAAAATCTATGATCACACGAGGTATAACGGACACGATTATATCTATTGCATTGAAGCGTCCTCCCCCAGCAGCAAGGGACACGAAATGAAGCACCTCCGCCACTAGATGGCGATGAAAAGGAGTTGAAAAGTATAGAGCTGGAGGAATGAGGCCTTCTCTCACGATGGGGGGAATCAAAATTGATCTCGAATCGGACTTACACACACATTCCGCACTGGCTTTTGATTTGCTACGTGTTGGTCTGTTCTTTGTTAGAGCCCCCCGTCCGATTCCTCGGCACGTCATCCGGTCAAGCTGGCGCAGAGCCAAAGAGCCCCCCGGAGTGGAAGGGAGGCCCAAATCTCAGTCAACGCAGGGCCCCCTTTATCTCCAGAAAGGGAGGGAGGCGTATCCTTTCCCCTTTCCTCTCTCGCTCCCTTGCACATACCACGCCGACACTCTCGCTCTCTCGCCCTCTCTCTCTCTCTCTCTCTCTCTCGCCCTCTCTCTCTCTCTCTCGCTCTCTCTCTCTCTTACACACACCCGTACATGAAATACAGGCTGCCTCAGACGGCACCCCGCTGATGCTGCGTGAGACTTCCGCCGGGCGTCGAGAATAAAAACGCACCGACACGAGTGGGCAAGGCGCGCGTAATTTCTGCTCAGGTGGGCGGGGAATAAACGGACAGCTCGCGAGTTATTATTAATTATTATTATCATCATCATTGTTGTTGTTGTCAAGCTGAGCGCACGCGCTGCCCACGATCGCAACGGGCGTGAACGGCATCACCTTTAGCAGCGACCGGAGGGGGGCTATAATAAGCCAGCGGAGAGCGAAGAGACGAGAGGCGGGGCGGCTGTTACACCGACAACTGACGCGAAGAAATAAACAATTGTGACCACTGAGGCAGACAGTCCTGCGCGCAAACGAAAGAAATCATCTACCGAGTAAGTCCCGATTTACGATGTCCGGTCAACAAATGTATTCTATTACTGTGCCCGCTGACCTGCTTTAGGGGGATTTCTTTTTTTTTCTCCTTTTTTTCCCCTTTTTTCCTCCCCTGCTGGACACGGCGCAATATTCAAGCTTCCCTATCCCGAGCAGGAGCAGCAGCAGCAGCATCCTTTTGGATGGACGGCGGAGGGATGGATGGTGGGGGACTGAAGTCATTGCCTGGTGGTTTGACAGACTGCGGCCACCCAAGGATGTGCGAAAATAACCTATTTTTGAGGACCGGGTGACAACCGATCGTATTATTATTATTATTATATTACGGTCTTAACGACGTTGGCGTCGTAACGCGTAAACACATGGCGGAGAGAGAAGCATCATGTCAGGCTGCTGCTCGTGGATGTCGGTTTAAGTGTCAGAAAAACACAACATCGCCGTGCCAAAACGACACGATGTATGCCCACAGGCCTGTCTCGTGCCGTCTCATGCGCTCTCGGCTGCCCGTACACAGTAAAAAGGTTGACAGGTGTAACACGACGACATGTTTGCGTGCATGCCTTCGATCAGGCCATCAAGTCATATCGATCTGTTTTTGCAACGTTTCTGGATGTGATACGGGTATGTGTGTGTGGGGGGGTGTGGGGGGGGGAGTCTGGCGTTTTACCGTCGACGGTGAATTTCCCAGTGGCGCCAGTGAGAGAGATGCTGGCTGGCTGTTTGGGAAGTGACGAGTGGTGGGAGAGCAAACTGGGATATTTTCTCCACGGCGTGTTGTGATGTGAGGGGTCTGTTTTCAACATGGCGCGTAAAACCCTGGCCATTACATCCCGCAGTCTAGTATTTTTCACACTGTGCAGTGGGGCCGGGAATGCCACAGTAGATGCATTATTATTATTGCTCGAGACCCGACTTTAGGATCGTATGAAAGGATATTATCACTGGGGGGGTGTGGGGGGGGTGTTTCCCTATTTTCAACTAAACCCGTGCTTAAATTCTACTAATAATCAATGCCATTACAGCAAGCAAATGAATCATATCAACACAAACTAACATCTGGACTAATTTCAATACTGTAGGCATTTCTTTTAGCAGTTTTACCTTTGAGCCAGGCATGCAGTGGAAACCAAAAGTACTTGCAGCGAGCGTTGGATGGTGAGTTTTCGTTTGTTCCCGTGTCTATTGTTTCTGGTATTCTCCTGGGTGTCTCCCGGCTGTTGTTGGACAACAGCTTTGTTGACGAGGCCAATGAGTTGCGTGACAAACACAGCACGCCCATTACATTTTGGATAGATTTTCAGTTGAACATCAAAGTTTGTCCACCACCTGTCAGTTCAAAGCCCAAATTTGCAGAGGGAGGGGGAAAAAACTGGGTGGGGAGTGTGTGAGAAATAGTCACCCCCACCCCCACCCCCACACACACCACCACCACCACCTCTGAAGGTGTATGAGTTTGTGTGGCTGTGACTGTGAAGCAAGTGTGTGTGTAGCTGAAAAAAGGCATGTGTGGTCAGCAAGTCCTCTGCACTTGAATAAAGTTTAAAAAAAAGAAGACGCGTAAGCTGCCAAGTCCTTTCTTTAGCATTTTTTTTTTAATTCTTGCTTAATTTTGTAGGCTGTGAAACATCTGTAGCTTCACCCTGTACTTTCAACCTTCTCCACTGACAGCCGTCTAGTCAGCGGTGATTTATATACAAGCTCGATTGGGGGTTTCTAGTCGCTAGATTCTACATTGGCATCTTGACTTAAGTCGTATCTAAATCTAATAGGTTGAGAATACACGTTCAGTTTGACATTTGGCTTTCATTTTATGGACCGGTACCCCAAAATAGGCAGTCACCCTGTTGCTAATGGGACACCATCATGATAAGCAAGTGTCGTTAGTAAGAGCTGATAAAGGTTTGGGCTCTTATGGGTCTTGGCTTATTAGAACGACCGGGATTTCATTCCTACCTAAAATGACCATGGGCAGTCAAAATGACGGTCGGCTTTTAAACTCTATATTCTGTCAAGATAAATGCCCAATTGAGATATTAATGCATTGCATATGTTAGTATGTCTGTTAGGAAACGACTGACACTAAAATTATCATTTTAACAACTATAATACTATTTTTAAACAATTCAAACTTGAGATAGACATGGTCGAACTTGAATAGCAAAATTGAAAAAGTGAAAATATTACCTGAAAAACGAAATGGAAAACACATATTGCAAATCTAACAACCGTAACAAGGCCTATAAAACGTGAAAAAAAATTTTAAAAGGGAAAAAAAGAACCGAAAATAAATATTGAAACACTCCCAAAAATCGACCGGCGCTTAAAAACAACCAGATCGACCATGGGCGGTCATTTTGACCGCCACTGTTTTTAAACACTACATTCAGCCAAGATAATACCCAGTTGAGATATTAATGCATTACACATGTTAGCATGTCTGTTAAGAAATGATTGACACCAAAATTAACATTTTAACAACTTTAATACTATTTTTTCATCCATCCATCCATTATCCAAACCGCTTATCCTGCTCTGGCCGCTGTCCAACGCCTGTAAGTACTGCAACGCCTCGGTGGTAGTCATGGTGCGTCTGAAATGGCGTCTGTAACCAGACATGTTGGCTATAATCAAAAATCAAGTTTAGACTGTTACTCTGCACTCAAGAATGCTAGTTTATGGGGGGGTTTTTCTAGGCCAGAATAATGAACTTCGCGAAGGAAATGGTGCGACCAAAACAGGTCTGACATGACGTGCACAATGACCCGCAAATTACAAGCGGTCATTTTGACCAGTCATTGTCATTTTAGGTTGATCTTATCATAACGTTTTGTGTGAAATTGATCTAAAACTAATTTTAATGTAAATATATGCAATTTTAGGAGAATTCAGGGAGTGACAGGTTTGTATTTTTTTTCCCCCACAGTTATTAAACATAGAAAATCCAAACTGGTCATAATGACTGTCTTGGTCGTTAAGTTTATGACCAACATGAAACATACTATCTGATACATATGTGTATACATGGGTTTAAAACAACAGAAAGACCAGCTCTTTTGATGGAATTGTTGACGCTTTGATGCCCCCATTAACTTCACCCCCGTCCACTACACTCACAATACTGAGACAGGTTAGTAAGAGATGTTTCATCCCCCAGAAAAGTGAAGGATGCATTGTGCTAAAAGAGGTGCTATTCAATGTGAGGAAAGAGCCCTTATTTTTTAACTCTGAGTGCGTGTACTTAACACATAAAGGCTAAAGTCACATCACATCCTGTGCATTGTTAATTGTCTGGTGTAAAATTGTATCACATGTATGAAACATTCAGCCTCGGCCCCCACCATGTGGTGTGGTTTGAGTAGAGGGCTATGTATATCCCGTGGGCTGTTCTGCGTTGTGCCAGCTAATCACAGCAGAAATGACAGCACTTGTCTTGTCCACCTAGTCATTGTCCAGGCCCCTCCCTAGCTCTGGACAGCCATCTGTGTGCATGCGATTGTGTGTTTGTGTCCATACGTATATGCAAGTATGTGCACCTTTGTGTTATGTGTGTGCCTTTATGTATAAGTGAGTGCGAGAAACAAAAGACACAGGATAGGGAAGAGATAGGACTGTGTGTGTGTGTGTGTGTGTGTGTTTTTGACTATCTTCTGGACTGCTTGGCTTTGCGCCGGCTTGGATCTGTTTTCGTTGCTCTAATAAAGACCAACAGGCTTGTTACCATTGGTTACCATTGGTTAGCAATAATTTTTCCAAACTAGAAGGAAAGCATGGGAGGGAAAGACAAAAGAAGCTCAAAGGTTCAAAGCAACTTTTGAACCCTTGAGCAAAACACCCAATCCCCCAACGGTCCTGGTGTAGTGGTCCAGTGTCAAACAGTATGGAGGTTGTTTGCGCTCACCTAGTCCTCTTTCAGGCCAAAGCCCGGTGATCTTTTTGAGTTTCAAATCCCAGGACTGTTAATTAGTCCCTCTTTCAGATCGTGAAGTCACTTCCAGCTTTGCTTTCGGAGAGCCTCAGTTCATTTTCATTGGTGGTGTGTTTAACGTATTGATGCAGAACACAACAGGTGAAATGTGTGTTCGTCTGCAATCTGTGAGGCACATTCATACCAGCATCCCTTGGAAGATTGCTATGTCCTGACCAGGACCAATTTTCTTAGATTTTAAGCCCGCACACAAAACAATGAGCAAATGTCTTGGAAATATTATTGAGGTCATGGAAAATTGTAAAGTTAGGTTAGCTTAGAAGGCATATTTTTACATGATTTTTAGCTGAGATTGCATATTAGCCATATGTTTTACATGCCTGCTGAGATTTCATATCTGTATGGGCGGTTTGTTAAGTGACCAGCTAAAAGCTACACAATCCATTTAGAGACTGTTGAGGCTTCCACTGAATACCACGGTTCAAATTACCGGTGGGGGGGGGGGGTCTGACCTCCTTAATTAAGACTTGGGACCCCCCCAAAAAGAGAGGTAAAAACAACAGATCAGGGGGTCGAAACATTTATATATCCTCCTTACCTATAATCATAAATATTACAATATATTTCCCATATTCTTGCCAGAATAATCTTGTAATACAATTTCAGACAACGCTTAAGTGAACCATACCATTTCTTAACATTGACCTTGACGTTAGCTGAACATCTCGTCTGCCTGCCTCATAACTCCCATTATTGCAGTGGCTTGCGTCCTCAAAGTCTATGCTTGCGTGCGTCGCACAAGCCAGTGGAGACGCTGTAGGTTGCAGGTAGCTAGCTAGCTAATTTAACATGCTTTACTTTCTTGCCCTCAGAGTTTCTGAATTAGATTGTCTACAGATGAATGCTAGCTATCACCAATCATCACTTATGACCCACTAGACGTGTGTGGCGGTGTCTGTATTCTCTTTTTATATTGTATATATTACGGGACATTTCTGGGCGTTAACCTTTGGGCAGCAGGACTCACTGTGTTTGGGCATCATGAAAAGTCTTTGAAATAGGACCTGGCTCCTCAGAAACCTCCTTCTCACCAGACTCGCCTGCAGGTAATACATAAAGTGCATATTTAGGTCACAATATGTTTTTTTATTTTTTTATTTAACCTTTATTTATACAGGTAATCCCATTGAGACAACGGGGTCTCATTTTCAAGAGAAACCTGTCCTGGAACAAACAAACAATACAATACAACACTGAGTTACAGACAGACAGGTTGATCAGTACAAAACACAAAAAAAACATGAGACGTATTGCTTCAGTAGTTACCAATTCAAGCAAATGGAAAAAGAACACAAAGATTGACAGAAATTAAATGTACGTACATATATTTAAAGTACAATATTCAGATTATATGAATTGATGATTAGTTCATGATATTATTTGTGAAGGATCTGGAAAGGCAAATAATAATAACAAATGAGGGCTACTTTAAATAAACAATTTTAAAAACTGTGCCTTACTTGTAGCTGTTGTCAGACTATTCTCTACTGCAAATAAGCACTCTAAGCCAAATGGTGTTGTATGGGGGACTAGGGCTGACAAATCATAATCTAACTTGAACACAGACATCAGGATACATAGCCTAGGTTTAATATTTTAAAATAAATATTCTGTATCTGATGGTTAAAACAGGGAATGAAATTAGCACCTGCCAAATAAAGGGTAACGTTAAATGTTCGTGGCAAGTAAAAATTGCAGGTCACCTGCCTGTTACCATGGCAGACAGATTTTTCTTATACTAATAATATTTTTTTTAAAAACAACGCTTCAGTTAAGAACAGTCAGGGATAGTAAGATTCTGACAACTGAAAAAACGTGGTGTAAACAAAGCTAGCAAACTATACTGCTCAAAAAAATAAAGGGAACGCCTAAAAAACACAATATAGACCTCGATGAATGAAATATTTCAGCTGAAAATCTTTATTTATTAGACAGAGGAATGTGTTTAGAGCAAAATAACCTAAGAATGATCAATGGAAATCAAAATCATTAGCCCATTAAGGTCTGGATTCAGAATCATACTCAAAATCAAAGTGGAAAATGAGAACATAGGCTGATCCAACTTCTGTGGAAATTCTTCAAGACAATTCAAAATGAGGCTCAGTAGTGTGTGTGGCCTCCACGTGCCTGTATGCACTCCCTACAACGTCTGAGCATGCTCCTGATGAGACGACGGATGGTCTGCTGAGGGATCTCCTCCCAGACCTGGATCAGGGCATCGGTCAACTCCTGGACAGTCTGTGGTGCGACATCGCGTTGGCGGATGGTACGAGACATGATGTCCCAGAGGTGCTCGATTGGATTCAGGTCTGGGAACGTGCAGGCCAGTCCATAGCATCAATGCCCTCGACATACAGGAACTGCTGACACACTCTGGCCACATGAGGACGAGCATTGTCATGCATGAGCAGGAACCCAGGGCCCACTGCACCAGCATATGGTCTGAAAATGGGTCTGAGGATCTCATCCCGGTACCTAATGGCAGTCATGGTACCTCTGGCTAGCACGTAGAGGTCTGTGCGGCCCTCCAAGGATATGCCTCCCCGGACCATCACTGACCCACCGCCAAACCGGTCATGCTGGAGGATGTTGCAGGCAGCAGAACGTTCTCCACAGCGTCTCCAGACTCTCTCACGTCTGTCACATGTGTTCAGTGTGAACCTGCTCTCATCTGTGAAGAGCACAGGGCGCCAATGGCGAATCTGCCAACCAAGATGTTCTCTGGCAAAGGTCAATCGGGCTGCACGGTGTTGGGCTGTGAGCACAGGCCCCAATTGTGGACGTCGGGCCCTCATACCATCCTCATGCATTCTGTTTCTCACTGTTTGAGCAGAAACCTGCACATTAGTGGCCTGTTGAAGGTCGTTTTGTAGGGCTCCGGCAGTGCTCCTCCTGTTCCTCCTTGCACAAAGGACCAGATAGCGGTCCTGCTGCGGGGTTGTTGTCCTCCTGCGGCCCCCTCCATGTCTCCTGGTGTACTGGCCTGTCTCCTGGTACCTCCTCCATGCTCTGGACACTGTGCTGGGAGACACATCAAATCTTCTTGCCACAGCACGCATTGATGTGCCATCCTGGATGAGCTGCACTACCTGAGCAACTTCTGTAGGTTGCAGATACCGCCTCATGCCACCTCTAGTGGTGAGGGCACTAGCAAAATGAAAAACTAACCAAAGATCGGCCAGAAAAGATGAGGACAGGCAAATGGTCTGTGGCCACCACCTGCAAATCCATTCCTTTTATAGGGGTTGTCTTGCAAATTGTCTAATTTAAACCTGGTGGAAATTAGACAATTTACCAACAGGTGAAATTGAGTCACAAATCAGTGTGGCTTCCTAACTGGACAGGTTGATATCTCAAAAGTGTGATTGACTTGGAGCTACATCGCATTGCTGATGTGTTCCCTTTATTTTTTTGAGCAGTGTAGTTGACGTCACATTAACTTACCTGTTGTTGTGACATGATGAGTCCTGATGAGTCGGCGTCTCTCCTTCCCAGGTGGCCTCTTGTAACCCAGAAAAGTGTTGGGTAAGGGTTATCCAGCGTTGGCTTCTTATCAACAAAGTGAAACGAGCAAACATAAAGAGTTTGAGGGTTGTTCTTTTTTAAGTTTAAGTTATTTAGCCAATTTCTTTTTGCCTCGTCGTCTCGTGGGAGGCGATGGAAAGTGTACCATCGCTGACAGGAACAGTCTGATTTAGTTTTAGGCTTATGATCGAAGCACTCCCGTTTAAGCCACTCATTAAGTTTCGTCTGGCTGTACGTAGGCTACAACCGCGAATAGCGCATGTTGTCCCCGCGCTCCATAACGACATTTTATACGTATGTTAGCGACTTTTATCATCTTTTTTTAAACACGAACAGCAATCGCTAACACTTCTTCAGCCAAATCTGCCGCCAGTATGTGATACTGCTTCCGCCGAACACCGGAAGTACTACCCATAATCGTTTCGCCAGTGAGCCCCCCCCCCCCCCACCAGGAAACTCGTGGCTAAAACGTTAGGCTACTAGGTTGCCAGATCGGAATCTAAGCACGCATCCGGGAAGAACTTACGACAATGGCGGACACAGCGCCGAAAAAACGCAAATATAGCGAGGCGAAACGCCAAGCGGACAAAGCTCCTTCCAAAACGAGAGTGAATCTGGGATTGGCGGGTTGGCTTTCACCCGCTCGCCAGCAGTGAAGGAGAGAATGGGAATGAAGAGCGACGCGGAGTTGGCCTGTACACTGGGAAGTTTTCTAGCAACTGCAGTCGGTGGGCGTGTCCTTCTGGTGTCGTTAGGGGCCAACTTCAAATGTTGTGTTTACAAACGCAATCGACAAATCCTACTCGTTCTACGTTTAAGTTACAGTTTAGCTAACTTACATTACATTAGCTAGCTAGGGCCAATGTTTGCCTTACCTACTATTAGCTAACTAATGTTAGCTAGCTGATAGCAGCACACCCTTTCATTTCTAATGTTGGCTAAATAGCTAGCTAGCTGGGCCTATGGCGTGGCATTTCATTACCAATATCTAATGTTAGCTAAAACTGGTGCTCAGTCATGAAAACGAGATAGTGGGGGGTTAGTTGTTGTAGGGATACGTTTTGACATCAATATGGAGTTCATTATTTCATTTTAACGGTATTTTGTGTGACGGTGGTGGTTCAGTTAGTCTTTTGCCTTTTTGATACAAGCACTTATAATAGGCACCCCATTGTTTTCACTCAGAATGGCAGGAGTTTTACCTGGTCCGGTAATTGAACAATATTAAAATCCACAAGTGCTGAGGGCTGATTAATTGTACTAGTTCAAATATATGAGTACTTTACTGAACTCGGGTTAGATTTCATTCACAAGAGTCGACATGAGCAAGAGGAGAGGAGATATCCGGCACTTTTTTTGATGCTAAAAAAAGAGTAAGTTGAGACTTGTAAGCATTAGAACTTAGAGATGATAATGCAGCCTGTATTTTCTGTTGTTGTTATGCAGGCTTAATACTGAGCAGGATAGTATGGGTGATGGTGAGTTTTACATTTATTTGCTGTTGTATTAAGGAAGCAGAGGGAGGTCAGAATGACAGTCAGCAGGCAGGAGGTGGTCAGGAGGACAGTGAGCAGGCAGGACCTAGTAGCAAAGCACGATACTGTAATGATTGTATGATTTCCGTTCACTGAAGCATGTACCTGAGTTGTACTGGGTTCCCTTTACGCCCTGGAGAAAAAGTTGACAACCCCCCCCCCCCCAACTGTCATTGTATAATTCTCACTCTGGTTAATCCTGAATAATATTACCTTCCGTTAGCAAAAACTCATGTATATCCAAGCAAAAGTCCTGGAAAATATCCTTGAAGAGTCGTGGAAAATTATTCCTGAAAAAGAGAGGGGAACCCTGTATAAAAGGGATTATAAAGGTATGGTTGTGTAGCTGAACATTGCTGACAAAAAAACATACATGCCCAGCAAATAAACTGTCATACGTTTTAATTGCAAGAGCTGACTTGTCAACACAGTGCATCGTAGTACATCCATCCATCCATCCATTGTCTTAACCACTTATCCTACTCTCAGGGTCGTGGGGATGCTGGAGCCTATTCCAGCAGTGAGTAGTTTTTATCCACTTTCTTTTCATTGCACTACCTTACAGTTATTATTGGGGAAAAAATGCCAAAGGTGGCTGCCAAAGCACCAGTGATAATTCCATGAGTGAAAGGCACTTTTTCTTGGTTGCCACTAGTACCGCTAATATCCTAAAACAACTCAACCACCTCTGCTGCACATTTACAAGGTCTCTATGTGCTGTGCCATTAGAATTGGAACGCAGGTATCTCATCAGCTTTATCTCCGGCCCGGGGCAAGCACCCCTCATAGTGATGAATATTGCCATTTGCTCCAGCTGACCCCGCTGTCATTAAGTACATTAAGACGTTAATGCAGGTGGCTGTAAAAGCAGATTGGTTAACTATGCATGGGGAAATGGAACGACATGCACTTCAGAACCACTTGCACTCTGTTATAGTTGGAATAAAAAGAAGTGGAACTGCAGGCTAGTTGAGCATGTAAATGATGGGGAGAAACATCTGGCGAGGAAGAGGCAGTATTAGATAATATGATGCAATACACCCCTCTGTCTCCCTCTCTCCCTTTCTCTCTCCATGTCCTACTACTATCTAAGACTCGTCATCTCCTCTCTTCCACTGCCATACCATTTTTTCTTTCCCTTTTCATCCAGTTCTATTTTTCCTTCACATAGCTCTTACACGGTGCTTTGTCATGACAGATAAGGCAGAATGAAACGATTTGGATTTTTTGCTGTCTTCTTACTGGATAGTTGCTTTTTCTGATAAACTATGTCATTTTTAGCCTCTAAGCCCTTTTAATCTCAGAGGGAAATGTGCTCAGCAGCACATGTTT
>NC_079226.1:31177745-31256685 GCF_029633865.1 Lampris incognitus
CATAAACCTGTGCAACTGTACAGACACAGTCTCTAATTAGGCATGGCTGTCCAGAAAAAGCGTTGTGTGTTCAATGCCACTCTGTGTGGCATGCAGTAAATTCACAGAAATGTCAAACTAATATTGACATTTTGACAAATTGATTTAGGTCTAACCTATCACATCCTATTAGTGTCACAACTTGACAGTGGCAAATGATGGCTAAGCGGTTGGACCTCCCCCACGCGTATGCTCATGTACTACCTCCTTCCCCCCTTGGTGTTGTTGTTTTTTTTTTCTGTGTGGTTTTTCATTGGACCTCCCGAGAGTTATTTTCCCATCCTACCACGCCGCCTTTGCAGAGCAGTTATCTGTGGGTAACCTCTGAAAGGCTGAAACTTCACACCCTGACCCCTGACACGCTAACATGTGAACTCAGCGGACATCCTCCGAAGTTTTTATTGGCCCCGCTCTGTTTATGTGTTGGCAGGGTCTGGATCTCACCTCGCAAGACAGAGGGATGTGGCAGTGTGTGTGTGTGTGTGTGTGTGTGTGTGTGTGTGGCCTGGTGGAGTGGTCGAGGGGGGTGGGTGTATTGTTGTTCCTGTGCTCAGCCAGAGGGAAGGAAGAGGAGGAAGTGGTCAGTTGAGAGAAAGAGAGAGAAGTGCCACTCCAGTACTGTGAATTTGAGAGAGATGTGCGATTGGGCTCCTCCTCCAGAGTCACTCAAGGTTTCCCATGCAGGGCCTGGGTCATTAGACTCAAGAGAAATTTCCAAAGTCCTCATTCTTTCTGAAGAGGAGAGCCGCTTTCTTTTCTGCCAGATAGCGTTTAGAGTGAGTGAGTGAATGAGTGTGTGTGTGTGTGTGTGTGTGTGTGTGTGTGTGTGTGTGTGTGTGTGTGTGTGTGTGTGTGTGTGTGTGTGTGTGTGTGTGTGTGTATTGGTTCATTTTGTTTTTTTGTTGGGAAGTCCTTGCCTTTCTCTCAATCTATAAGCCAATCCAATTAATGCTGTCTGTTTGAGCATTGATGTTTTATTCCAAACAATGTGCGTGTGTGGGCATGCGTGTGTGCGTGTCCTGTGTCAGTCAATGTTTCAATGAGGTCTCAACTCAAAATCTTTTAGGTACCTTTGTCGCTACATCTTTCTTGTACTCTCATCCATCTTCACACAACTGTTCATTATACTCTCTAAAAGGGAACCAAGTGTCTTTTAGTGTGTGTTTATCTAGCCGTGTGTCTGTGTTGGATCAGCATTTATCACTCTGTCCAGGTGCTTAAATCCAGGTTCGGTGTGGTTTGCTTGTTTAAACTAATCCCATATCAGTGGTGATGAGATCTGGTCTAATCTGGCACTGCATCTGCCACAGCCAGCAAGCATAAAGTGAAGGGCCACATCTGACCCAGAGCCGCCCAATGTGATTAGCCACACTGGCACATCAATGCAGCATGCGCTCGATCACCCCAATGGCCAACGCCATGCCATCGTAAATAATAAATACACTGTTGTTGGGGTTTTTTTGGGGGGGGGGGGGTTTAGTGGCTTTTCATACCACGTGAGTGCAGTCTGGTGTGGTGTCCCCTTTTCCCTTCACCTTTTATTGAAACAGGAATGCTGCTGTGCCAGAGCATGTGCAGCGTCTGTGCCTGCATGCAAGTAGACTGTGCCTGCATGTAATTATACATCTGCATGCAAGTATATACATAAGTAGAGCTGGGCAATAAGCCCATGCTATTGTTAATCAGCTTTCAGTATTGCATGGGTAGGGAATTCAGATACTCATAATGTTGTACCTAAAATTTTGCAAAAAAAATTATTTCTAAAATGTTTTAGGGAGTATCATTTGAAAACCAATTTTAGTTTCACATTATACTTTTCATTGCCAAACAGTTCAGTGGGATTGATGTCATCAGAGCGTCTCTGAGATAATTTAGTTGACATTCACAAGTATTTGTGAGGCTTTGATTGGTCTAATAGTGTTTCCCTTTAGTCAGTTATCTTGCCAAGAGGATCAGGCACTGACACTTGTGATACTAAAATATTCCATTAGAAAACCAATAAAAGAAAATGCTCTCGGTTTTAGTCTCAGCTGCTCTAGCTGGTTCAACCAGTGTATTCAGTCAAGGGGAAAACACTGCTTAGGCTTTTAAATTCTGTGTTGTGCTCTGGTACAAATCAATTTCCAAAAAAAAAAGAGGCCCGTCTGTTAAAGCACATGCCAGTCAAGATAGTGTGTGTGTACAGAGACCCCTTGGGGCGAGAAGACCCTGAGCCTGGCTCCATTTAACCCCATTCAACCCTGATTGAAAGGATGCTGCATCTCCGGGCAGGCAGCTAATGTGTTCCTGGAAGTGCTACCGTAGCAATGTA
This sequence comes from Lampris incognitus, assembly GCF_029633865.1. Classification (NCBI taxonomy): domain Eukaryota; kingdom Metazoa; phylum Chordata; class Actinopteri; order Lampriformes; family Lampridae; genus Lampris; species Lampris incognitus. Next base: position 31,180,096 of record NC_079226.1, read on the forward strand.
CCCAAAAAGGTAATGGGACTCCATCATAAGTCCATTTCCCTGAACTCCACGCCATGCGCCTGCCTTGAAACGGTGGTAAAAAAAAAAAAACTGTGCTAGTTTTGCTCTGTAAACCTGCCTTCCTTCCTGCAAAACATCCACCTGTCTGTCTGTCTGCAAGTTTTCCCAGTCAGTGGGTGCGCCTTTCAACCTGCCCGTCTGTTCTTTGCTTGTCAGTTTATTTGGCTACTTCCTCTTTCAGTCCATACTCCTGTCTGCCTGTGTCATTGTGTGTCTGTTTATCTGTCTCCATTTGTCTCTGCTCTCCTGCCTGTGACTTGCCTGCCTTGCCTTCTTCCACTCTAAACGCAATTACTGCTGCAGCTATTCCATAAAGACGTATGCCTATCTGTCTGCTTTCTGTCAGACGGGCTGTCCTATTTGTGCATCTTGTTTAATTTATGGGGGGGGGGGCAGATAATGTTCCCCCACAATGGCACAACAAGGTAGGCTGATCGCTCTCTGTAAATCTTAACTATAAATGACTAGAGGTTAGAAAAGAGGGGTTGTCATCAGTAGGTGGCCAGTTTGAGTTCTTGGACCAGCTGGGAAAGTCTGGGTGGGGATGATGAATGAGTAACACGCCCCGTTCCTTCAAGAACTGCTGTCGTGGAGCTCTTAAACAGTCTGCTTAGCTCTCATTTGCTTCAGCAGAGCGACACTGTGGCCAAAATTAGAGGACTGTGGTGGTAATGGACTGCTCCCAGGTGTGAACGTGCATATCAGAATAAACGTGAGGCAGGATGTTGCTGACTTACAGTATGCTCAAGACAACTCTGCTCACATATATGAAGTTTAAAGAAAATGTGTCCATTTCAGTATATTGTCAAGATGGCCGCAAAATGCTGTAAGTAAGTAGCCTGACGAGCCCTTTTTACACATACATCCTGTAACACTGCTGAAATGGTTATGTTATTACTGCTGGTGGTTATCATTGTTCACACATACAGCTTCTATCCATAAGATTTATGGATAGCGTTTGTTACCCACAGGTCTGAAATATACTTGTGTAATGGTAGCCAGTGGAAAGGGCTGGCATCATCTGCTGGCACAAAAATGGTCTACAACACATGATAAACCATTGGTTTATTGACTATTTCTATTAAGTTCATAAAATTTATTTCACAGACCCCCCCCCCAAGCCTCCCCTCCATCTACCCACATGTGAAGAGAAAGAAAAAGTAAAAAAGAATAAAACACTCTTTAGTGTGGCCAGAGATGGCACTGTTTGTCAGAGCACTTAATCTTTCTAGATTTTTCAAAGAACGCCAATGGCTGTGCATTGGCGTTCTTTGAGATCCTATGGGGATGCCTCTGGTGCTGGTTCATTTATTGATATTCGCAGACATGCAGCCAGGTGCTCCCCTTTCGTCTGTTTCTCAGGTCACTTTTGACCAGAAAAATACACATGCAAAACAGATATTTGGCTTTAAATTAACTATTCATAAATTAGATGCAAAATATATTTAGTACTGAAAGAAAGATAAAATTCACTTACCCTGTTGAGTAAATGCATGAAAAAATTAGTCGTCTAACCTTAAAGGTTCTTCCGCTTCCGGTGTGGGAAGATGGCAGCGCGAGTTCACGTTTGCAGTGGCCTCACCCAGTACCATCCATGCAGTGACTTAGTCCACGTATGCGTCTACATTTGTTTTGTCTTCGTTTGATGGCTGGGAGAGCTGGCGCTGGATCGGCTGGAAGAGCTTGGTCTGCTGTGTCCTGTGGGCCCAGGGACCACGGCCCTGACCGGAGCTGCACCCGAAGAGGTAACACCAAGGGCCGTCTGACAGGATGCGGAAGCGGGGCAGGCTAAGCTAACTGCTAGCCCATGCAGACCGGCAATTCCGATAACACCATGGGCGGGCTGTGTTTTAATGTTGTCGTGTGGAGTGCAGGAAGGTGTGTCGAAGGTGTCTGGCTTGAGATCTGGCGTTGGGTGTTGTAGGGTAATGTTATGCAGCCGGTGAATACATGTTACTAAGCGACACAGCCCGACTCTGTCTGTTATTCATATGCACCTACACTTGCAACATTGGGTCGGCTGGGGGAGCCTGGTCTGCTGCCTCCGAAGGGCCCAGGGACCACGGCCCTGCCCGGAGCTGTGCCCGAGGAGGAAACACCGAGGGCGGTCTGACAGGACGCGGAAGCAGGGCAGGCTAAGCTAACTGCTAGCCCATGCAGACCGGCAGTTCTGACAGTCATCCTGGCTGGCGTTCATTCTCTGGACAGTGGAATTTTTGGACTGTGTTGCACTGAGTGGACTGTGTTGTTAACTGTGTGTGTGTGTTTAAGCTTTGTTCTCTGTTTTGTGTATGCTTTTGGTGGTATCGTTTTGGGGGAAATTTGGGTTGTGTGTTTTTGTCTCGCACTGCTGTGGGCTGGGGGAAAGGGAATTTCGTTTCTTTTGTGCACGCAAGTACATGAAAAAATGACAATAAATTGCTCCTGATTCCTGATTAGTCTGTGTCTTTCTAACTGCCATAGCCCGAGGAGGGGAAAAAAAGTTATAATCGTTCTTATATTTAGCCAGGACAACGTTGCTGCATGTTGCACGATGGTCAGGTTACGTGTGCTGAATATACTCTTGAATCTTGTGGCTACCAACGCGTCATAGTTGCCGCATTCGTTCATAGAATTCGAAGATTCTAGCAAAGCCAGAGACCAGTAACACAATAAGAAGAAAAGGGGTCGGTTTAGCTTGTCCGTGCTTGTAAAATGTCCGCCGTGACTGCTGGGATAGGCTCCAGCATCCCCCGCGACCCTGCCAGCAGGATAAGCGGTTTGGATAATGGATGGATGGATGGAGTGCACGAACTCAGGAAGAAAAAAAAAACGATGTGAACCTCTCTGTTTCTCTACAGCGCATGTGCGAGATTGTCAGTAGACCCTTCTCGCGATAGCAAAACGAACACGTAGGGGAGGGGTGGAGCAAGGGGAATTTGTCCAATAGTTAACTGATCGCGGATGGCGTCGTTCTCTCGGTCTGGTAGAAAAATTAAAAAATGCTAAACTTGGCAACAGTTAATATAACTGGGCGAGCCGCCTAAGTACAGCCTTATGTGTGGGGGACACTGCATAGGCCATGACGTGCTGTCGTGTTACACCCCGCTTGTGTAGCTCTTGTAGCATCTCTGTCATTTCATCCTAGGCTACAGCATCTCTAGCTATATCACGCAAGCTGTTTACTGATCTTATCCTCTGATCAGGCTGAATAATAGCTCACCTGTTTTGAGATGGTCAAATTTTCAGACATTTTCAAACTTGCTCTTACTTTCACTGGTTTAATAATAACTATGGATTACATTTATAGCGCTTTATCTAGGCACCCAAAGCGCTTTACATTGAAGGTGTGGGGGGGGGGGCTCACCTCAACCACCACCAATGTGTAGCACCCACCTGGGTGTTGCACGGCAGGCATTTTGCACCAGAACGCTCGCCACATATCAGCCTGACATGGAGAGGGAGGAATCATTGAGTGAATTACACGGAGGATGATGGCCAGATGGAGAGAGCCAGGTTGGGAGTTTTGCCAGGGCACCAGGGACGGACCCCCCCCCCCCACCTTTGCGATAAGTGCCATGGGATCTTTAATGACCACAATGAGTCAGGACCTCCATTTAACGATGCCCACGGCATCTCCTACACAGCACAGTGTTCCTGTCACTGCACTGGGGGATTGGGATTTTTTTTTTAGGACCAGACGGAACACTGCCCCCTACTGGCCCACCAACACCACTTCCAGCAGCGACTTAGTTTTCCCGGGAGAGCTCCCATCCAAGTACTAGCCAAACCCATACCTGCTTAGCTTCCATCATGCGGCAGAGCCAGGGTACATGTTGTTATGACTGCCGGCATTTACAAATAGATATCCTGCCTCAGAGGAATGCCTGCTTTGAGTAAGTCTCACATGCATTTCTTGTAATTGGTTCGCTCACCTCGGTTATCACATCTTCGGTGAAATTGGCGTAACCCTTTACTTGACTCGGCAATCTCACGGCTTTTGTGGAAACTGTCAACATGGAAATATTGAGTCAAGCCAATTTTATTTGTATAGCTCAGTATCACACGTTACAAATTTGCCTCAAGGGGCTTTACAGCAACACCATGTCCTGTCCTTAGACCCTCGCATCGGATAAGGAACAACTTTCTGAAAAAAAAAACTTGAACAGGGAGAAAAAATAGGAAGAAACCTCAGGGAGAGCAACAGAAGGAGGGATCTCTCCCTCAAGATGGACAACATGCAATGGATGCAATATTAGAGGGTCTTGAATCAGCAAATTGCCAATATTGACCCCAGCTTGCTCTACACACATGGCCTCAACATGAAAAATTGGCCGGAAGAGTTATGAGTTAGACTGGATGTGTGAAAGGGGTTAAAGATCCTCTACTTGCCCGTCCATGCAGTTCCTTTGTGTTGCCTGCTTTACTGTAACAATGGTTTTTGTGTGTGTGTGTGGGGGGGGCCTCATGTCTGTTGATGGTCTCAGTGACCTTTCCCAGGTCGGGATGGTCAGCCTGCTAATGACGGCATAGTTCATGTGGGACTTCCAGGCCTTCCTGATACCGCTGGAGGACCGATCCAGATGGGCTCCTCGCTGCACAGTCAGTTATCAGCCCTGTCTCCACTGAGACCTGGGGACTAGTGAGGGATAAGGAGAATGGTTTGCAGAGAATATGAGAATTAAGGCACTGTCTGCACAGAGTCGAAAATATGCAAGGAACACTTTCCCCACCGTGTAGTTCAGCTTCTAAACAGTGCCAATAACAACAACAACAAAAAAAGAGATCAGTTTGAAGCTTTCCTTTTAACTTTGGCACCATTTCCATTGTTTCAGCCACACCTAAGTGCTGCTCTATTCTGGTCGGTGCACGGAGAAGGCTTTCTTCTGCCTAGGCTGGTTTAACTGTACTCTCAACTGAAGTAGAGATGTTCCCATTCTCTGGCTCTCATATTTGAGGCAGTCTGGGGTTTGTTTGTGCTGGAGGGGTGAAAATGTGAGCGAATGTGAAGAAGAAACAATTAGTAGAGGAACGAAGGGGGAAAAAGAGGGGAAAGTGTGTGTATGTGCATGACAGAGGGCTTTTATATCTAGGGGGCAATCAGCTGATTGTGGTTTTTTTGTTCTTAAAGGGTCTCTCCATGTGACAGCGATGTGTTGGTACAGCAGTGTGTATGTGTGTATGTGCAAATACGGAGGCAAGCCATCGCAATGTGTGCATGAACTTTCGTATTGCATGGATGATACTTCCTCAATACACCCCGTGGCAATTCTGAAGTCAAAGAGCCTCATTGAATGGCCAGTGAGGGAGAATTTATACACTGGCTTATTTCATTCGATAAGGGCCAGTGTTTCTGCAATGTGTGGGTTTCCATGGGAATTGGTATCCTAAGCAAGCCAGGCCTCCCCTACAGCAAGATCTAGAAAGAATGAATTCAGTTTATCAATTTGCTTAGCTGCATTTCTCTGACAGCTAAAGCTTCCAATAACCACTTTGATTGCAAAACAATATCCAGAAATTCAAACTTCTTCTCTTGTCCAGCATTAAAGGAGAGTCGACACGGTAAAACAATAGCAACACTATCTGCAAACACAAAAATGGAGGTGCATTAACGCTGTTAGCAGAACCAAAGAAGTTGTTTCGTAAGGGTCTGATCAGGATCAAGGTAAGGAAGTTAGGTTTCCGCGTGTTGGTGGGAACTGGTTTCACCTGCGGGTTGAGAAGGAGGTGCGACTGCTGAGACGCTGCAGCAGCGATGCATGCAGCGTACACCACACCCTCAATATAAGCAGAAGTCGCCGACATAGAAAAAGGTTTTTCATGGCTAAACTTTGGGGGGGGGGTGGCTTACTGCTCATCAGCAGCCACGTCACCTTACAGATCTGCTGTGGGTTCCTGGTTCTTGACAAATCTATTGGTAATGCAATTATTTGGCTAAAACCAGACAAATGACAGTGAATGGCTCATGTTGTTGCTGGCTTTTCAATGGCACAATTATAGCAACAACACATACACAGTGCTGGCTGATATGGAAAATATTATTTATTGACCCATCACAATATGAGCTTACATACGCTATAATACCAAGTATGTGAATCCAACTGAGGTTTATTACAACGAAATGTTTGGCAATTAAAGTATTGGCCTAATATCAAAACATAATTAGTTTTCAAATGATATTCACGACACTGGCGCAGTGGTTAGCACGGTCGCCTCACAGCAAGGAGGTCCTGGGTTCGAACCCCGGGGTAGTCCAACCTCGGGGGTCGTCCCGGGTCGTCCTCTGTGTGGAGTTTGCATGTTCTCCCCGTGTCTGCGTGGGTTTCCTCCGGGGGCTCCGGTTTCCTCCCACAGTCCAAAGACATGTAGGTCAGGTGAATCGGCCGTACTAAATTTTCCCTACGTGTGCTTGTGTGTGTGTGTGTGTGTGTGTGTTGTGTGTGTGTGTGTGTGTGTGTTGGCCGTGTGATGGCCTGGTAGCCTGTCCACGGTGTCTCCCCGCCTGCCACCCAGTGACTGCTGGGATAGGCTCCAGCATCCCTGCAACCCTGAGTAAGGATAAGTGGTTTGGATAATGGATGGATGAATGAATGAGCTCAGTCAAATATTTTAGGCCTCATTTTGAGAGAAATTTTAGGGAACAGTTTGTTTTGATTAATCAAGACAAAACTGCACCACAATACGACTACATTCACTTGTAATTGCAATACAATATCAATGTAAGACAATGAATGTTGATTTACTGCCCAGCCCTACATACAGCATGAGTCAAAATGTATTCGTGGTTAAAAACAGTTGAAAGACTGGTTAACAGTCCCATGCCAGACAACAGACACCGTTGCTTTTATTTTATTTTTTTACCCGCGCAGCCATAGTGGTTCGACCTTCTCCAAATAAGAAAGAAAAAAAAGTATGGAGTGATATCAACTGTTGATTGCAGCAAAGGAATATTGGCTTTATTTTTTTAATTTTTTTACAGGGGCAGGAATCCAGGGGAAAAAACCCCAAGAGGCATCCTTTTTCCTCTGGCTGTAGCTACACCTCTGTCCTTTCTCCATCCTGGAGCTCTGGAAGCTATTAGAGCAGGAATCTCCAGCAGTGCTGCATGCGCATTAGCATGCAGCACTGACAGAGGAGAGACACCGACCACACTCACACACACGGATATTTAGCCACAGCCACTGGGAAGTCGTGGTACAGTGGATGAGAGAGGGCTACAGTCAGGGAATGTTGTATGTCAGGAAGGTCAGTGGTGCTCCTGACGCGTGTGGTAATGCATGGCTGTGACAACCTCATTTCTCTTGTCTCCTCAGGATGGCTGAAGTGTCACAACAAGATAGACTCCAGGCCATTGCTGTAAGTTGTTTTTTATTTTTTACACACACCTGCACACGCAGACCAAACACGCACACTAACACACCTATACCTTTGTGCACACATACAGTCATGTGCACGCATACGCACACACACACACACACACACACACACACACACACACACACACACACACACACGTACACAGAAGTGCTCTGGAATCATGGGTCCATGTCAGGGCCGAACTGCTAGTCTTAATGACTCTCAACCTCTTAGATACCATCTCCTCTGTCCATTAGTGGGCAGGGAGGCAGGTAATGCACAGCAAAGCTCCACCTCTCCTCCTCTCTCTCTCTCTCTCTCTCTCTCTCTCTCGCTCGCTCGCTCGCTCGCTCTCTCACTCTTCCCTCCTTTCACTCCCCTTTTCCACCTCTCCTCCTCTCTCTCTTTCTCTCTTGCTCGCTCTCTCACTCTCTTCTCTCCTTTCACTCTCTTTTTCCACCTCTCCTCCCCTCTCTCTCTCTCTCTCTCGCTCTCTCACTCTCTTCCCTCCTTTCACTCCCTCTTTTCCACCTCTCCTCCTCTCTCTCTCCCCTCCTTTCACTCCCTTTTCCACCTCTCCCCTCTCGCTCTCTCACTCTCTTCCCTCCTTTCACTCCCTCTTTTCCACCTCTCCCCCTCTCTCTCTCGCTCTGCCTCTCTCTTCCCTCCTTTCACTCCCTTTTTCCACCTCTCCTCCTCTCTCTCTCTCTCCCCTCCTTTCACTCCCTTTTCCACCTCTCCCCTCTCTCTCTCTTGCTCTCTCTTCCCTCCTTTCACTTCCTTTTTCCACCTCTCCTCCTCTCTCTATCTTTCACTCTCTCGCTCTCTCCCTCTCCCTCTCTCTTCCCTCCTTTCACTCCCTTTTTTCCACCTCTCCTCCTCTCTCTCTCTCCCCTCCTTTCACTCCCTTTTTCTGCCTCTCCCCTCTCTCTCGCTCTCTCTTCCCTCCTTTCACTCCCTTTTTTCCACCACTCTCTCTCTCTCTCTCTCTCTCTCTCTCTCTCTCTCTCTCTCTCTCTCTCTCTCTCTCTCTCTCTCTCTCTCTCTCTCTCTCTCTCTCTCTCTCTCTCTCACTCTCTTCCCTCCTTTCACGTTCCCTCTTTTCCACCTCTCCTCCTCTCTCTCTCGCTCTGCCTCTCTCTTCCCTCCTTTCACTCCCTTTTTTCCACCACTCTCTCTCTCTCTCTCTCTCTCTCTCTCTCTCTCTCTCTCTCTCTCTCTCTCTCTCTCTCTCTCTCTCTCTCTCTCTCTCTCTCTCTCTCTCTCTCTCTCTCTCTCTCTCTCTCTCTCTCTCTCTCTCTCTCTCACTCTCGTCCCTCCTTTCACGTTCCCTTTTTTCCATCTCTCCTTTCTCTATCTCGCTCTCTCCCTCTTTTCCCCTTCTTTCAATCTTTCCCTTGCTTCCCCCTTTCTTTATCAGTCTTTCTGTCTTGCTCTCTAGATAGCCCTGCAAGCCTTTGTCATTACATTTCTCTGTCTTTCTCTCACATAGCCAGACGCACTCATCTGTCCTCCTGTCGTCCTTTGTCTTTGACACACTATGTCATTACGCTGATTCATGCATAGTGTGCACACCTCAGTGATTGCAGGTTATCAGTGCTGCCAGTAATGACATAAAGTATAAATGATGTGCTTTTCTTGGAAGATGACCCAGTTTGGAGTTATTTGTGTTGTAGTGTGTCATCTTTGAAGACTGGACACATGTAATTTAATTGTGAATCGTGTTTCTGTCTGTGCGTATGGGGAGCAGGACAAAAGGAAGCGGCAGACAGAGATCGAGAACAAGAGGAGGCAGTTGGATGATGATAGACGGCAGCTCCAACATCTCAAGGTACACACACACACACACACACACACACACACACACACACACACACACACACACACACACACACACACACACACACACACACACACACACCTTCTCTGTGGATTGCGTGGTCCTGAGATCCCAAGATTAATGCCGTCTGGAGCTATGCTCCTGGTAGGATCACCCATGGCAGTAAGGTCAAGGAGGAGATCCCTGACAAAAAGCAATCCAATGGGGCATCCGGGTAGTGTAGCGGCCTATTCTGTTGCCTACCAACATGGGGATCGTCAGTTCGAATCCCCACATTACCTCCAGCTTGGTCGTCCCTACAGACACAATTGGCCATGTCTGTGGGTGGGAAGCCGGATGTGGGTATGTTCCTGGTCCCTACACTAGCGCCTCCTCCGGTCGGTCGGGGCGCTTGTTTGGGGGGGAGGGAGAACTAGGGGGAATAACGTGATCCACACACTATGTCCCCCTGGCGAAACTCCTCACTGTCAGGTGAAAAGAAGCAGCTGGCGACTCCACATGTATCGGAGGAGGCATGTGGTAGTCTGCAGCCCTCCCCGGATCGGCAGAGGGGGTGGAGCAGCGACCAGGATGGCTCGGAAGAGTGGGGTAATTGGCCAAGTACAATTGGGGCAAAAAAGAGCAATCCAACCAAGACCTCAACGGTGGAACAGGCGGAGGATGATGGCCGACTTCAGGGAAGCACCACAGCAGCTGGGAAGGCGGATGAAGGCTGCAGCAGAAATGGGCCCCCAGCCCATCTTGGACTCCACGCACACACACAAAGACACACATTTGCAGACACTGACAAACGCATACACACACAAACACGGATAAACGCAGACACATGCACACAATGCACTTCCACCATGCACATGCAAGCTCATCGATGCATGGCCGTATGCACAGACACACCGACATACAGCCGAAATCAAATTCAAAATAGACTAGACCGAGACTATGGCATGTTTGCATGCCTCAAATGGAAATCCTACTCAGATTGAATGTTTGATGGCGTCACACAGCTCATAAAAGCTAGCTTCTCAAGGTCAGGCTGGAGAGCGGGGCATCCTAAAATATTTCCAACTCTCCAAAGCTGACATGCCAAAAGTCTACGCCCACTTTCTACAGCAACTGGACAGGTGCACGTTGGTGTGAAAATAGACAGGCGTTCAAGCGGTCTACTACTCCCATTCTGTTTACTCTCACACAGCTACTTACTTTCACCACCACGTCGGATGCTCCATGCTTGCCATGAATAGCTGTGACCAAACACTCCTATACTGTTTGCCCGTAGGACTACCCACATTTATTTTGACTTCTCACATTTATGGTTGCAAAGACAATTAAATTCACCGAATTCACGATAGGAGATGACGGAGGCTCTCCTTGCCCCGCCTGCAAGTAGGATTAGCTCTCATAAGGTAAGGAATGGAGCGGCACGGTGGCACAGTGGTTAGCGCGGTCGCCTCACAGCAAGAAGGTCTTGGGTTCGAGCCCCGGGGTAGTCCAGCCTTGGTGAGTCATCCTTGGTCGTCCTCTGTGTGGGGTTTGCATGTTCTCCCCGAGTCTGCGGGGGTTTCCTCCGGGGCTCTGGTTTCCTCCCACAGTCCAAAGACAGGTAGGTCAGGTGAATCGGCTGTACTAAATTGTCCCTAGGTATGAATGAATGAATGAATGAATGAATGAATGGGTGTGTGTGTGTGTGTGTGTGTGTGTGTGTGTGTGTGTGTGTGTGTGTGTGTGTGTGTGTGTGTGTGTGTGTGTGTGTGTGTGTGTGTGGGCCCTGTGATGGCCTGGCGGCCTTTCCAGGGTGTCTCCCCGCCTGCTGCCCAATGACTGCTGGAAAAGGCTCCAGCATCCACGCGACCCTGAGAGCAGGATAAGCAGTTTAGGTAATGGATGGATGGATGGAAGGTATGGACTCTGCACCCCACGTGTCTGGCATCGTATGAACCGGTTTGTGTGGAGTATGCCGAGCTGTTTTTTTTATTTATTTTTTTTTACTTTTTCCCCCTTTTTCTCCCCCAATTATATCCGGCCAATTACCCCACTCTTCTGAGCCGTCCCGGTCACTGCTCCACCCCCTCTGCCAATCCGGGGAGGGCTGCAGACTACCACATGCCTCCTCCAATATATGTGGAGTCGCCAGCTGCTTCTTTTCACCTGACAGTGAGGAGTTTCGCCAGGGGGATGTAGCAGGTGGGAGGCTCATGCTATTGCCCCCAGTTCCCCCTCCCCCTCAAACAGGCGTCCCAACCGACCAGAGGAGGCGCTAGCGCAGTGACCAGGACACATACCCACACCTGGCTTCCCACCCGTAGACACGGCCAATTGTGTCTGTAGGGGCACCCGACCAAGCCGGAGGTAACACGGGGATTCTAACCGGCGATCCCCATGTTGGTAGGAAACGGAAAAGACTGCCACGCCACCCAGAAACCTTAGGCTGAGCTTTTAAACCTAAAGCTAGATCAATTGGGTGACATTTATTGACTGTGTAATGCTAACGCTAACCTTAACCTGAACCTGAACCTGAACCTGAACCTGAACCTGAACCTGAACCTGAACCTGAACATTAACCTTAAACTGAACCTGAACCTGAACCTGAACCAAAGCCAAACTCCCGCCCAACCCCTAATAATGAGTTATTTTGTGACCACCAACAAAAACGTGTTCGTCAGTTATTTCCAGCTAAACCTGGTGACATTTGGGGGGAGCATTAGCCACCTCTTGCACATCCATTCACCAACAGCGACCTGAACAATACTTAGCAGAGATCCCCTGGCCGGTCATCTGCTCACCTCTCTATCTCCCCCGCCTCCACACTCCCCAACTGCTGCTGTCATGGAATGTTCAGCATGGACCAGCAGATAACGCTGCCCCACCAGCTCCTCCCAGGGCTGTTTATGGGCACGCACGCAGGTTTGGCACATGGGATGTATATCGCACATGATACAAACACACACACACACACACACACACACACGTAGAATGTACCCTACTCATGTGAAAAGACAGGCTGGATATACGCTTGTGCAAAGATGCAGATATGTGAATATGGGATCACAGGTTCACACACACACACACACACACACACACACACACACACACACACACACACACACACACACACACACACACACACACACACACATTGCTGTTTTCTCTGTGTGTTTGTGTGTGTGCGCACTATTAAATCTATTTCAGCCCTCACCATTTCGGCTGGTCAGAGATAACAGCAAAAGTTGCAGCACATTTGCGCCTGTGCAGGTGTGTATGTGTGTGTGTGTGTGTGTGTGTGTGTGTGTGTGTGTGTGTGTGTGTGTGTGTGTGTGTGTGTGCGCGTGTTCGTTTTATCAACGTGTTGGTGTGTATGTTTTATCAGTGTGTGCGTGTTCATATTATCAATGTGTGTGTGTGTATGTTTTATCATTGTGTGTGTGTGTGTGTGTGTGTATGTTTTATCATTGTGTGTGTTTGTGTGTGTGTGCTTGTGACCTGCACTATTGCCCTTGCGTGCTCCAACTTTTCTATTTTCAGAGCAAAACTTTGTTCTGTGCACGTTTGTTCGTGTCCATGTGTGTGTGTGTGTGTGTGTGTATGTGTGTGTGTGTGTGTGTGTGTGTTACTGCGCAAATGAACATAGAAGCCTCAGACAATGCAGAGGACTTAGGCAGAGGAAACAGATTTCTGTCCCACTCCCACCAACAGGAAACAGCTCTTACACCTACCGCACCCCACTGTCGGCTGAAACACACACACACACACACACACACACACACACACACACACACACACACAAAATTAAATCAGTTAATACAGGGGAATTAAGAGGCTATTTGTGCAAATCACAGCAAGTATCCTTTATCAGAGGCAGCATTCATGTGGAAAACCCAACAAATAGCCTCATTTACACACCACATTTTATGTTTCGGGGTTTTTATGGGAGTGTACCTGCCCAACAATTAACCGACGCAAACTCGGGCCTGCTGGCACGCACACACACGCACACACACACACGAACACACACTCCCCAGTCATAGTGAGGTGCGGTATGACGGCTTTGTTAGCAGCGCCCAGTATGACGGGTTGTGTTTCTAATTAGCGCGCCACGGTGAATGTGATTATGTAAGCAGCAGCATGCAGTTGCCCTACATTACCTCAGAATAGAAACACATGTGCACTTAAGTGAAGCATCTCGGGAGGTTTTACACTTCCCCCAAGATATTTGCGATTTGATTAAAAAATATATAAAAGTGGCTCATAAGTACTTACTTACTTAAAATGAATGATGGAGAAAAAGGAAAACAGTTTACGGCGCTTTTTAAAGAGTAGTGAATAAGGAAACTTTTAGGGGCAGGGGGGGTCCCCAGTATTAGGACCTGGAATCGCAGTGTTAAGGTAACGGCGTGTTTTGTTAAAGGTGTCATCATTGTGCTGTTTGGCCCTGAGCGCGCTTTGTCACTCTGATCAGATAAACCACCGTCACTGCAGATGTTACACTGAAGCCCCACCACCTCCACACCGGAAGAGCTTCCACTACTGCTCACTGCTGCTGCTGCTGTGTGTGTGTGTGTGTGTGTGTGTGTGTGTGTGTGTGTGTGTGTGTGTGTGTGTGTGTGTGTGTGTGTGTGTCCTGCGTGTGTGTGTGTCCCCTGTACGTGTGTGTGTGTGTCCTGTGTGTGTGTGTGTGTGTGTGTGTGTGTGTGCGTGCGTGTGTGTGTGTGTGTGTCCTGTGTGTGTGTGCGTGTGTGTGTGTGTGTGTGTGTGTCCTGTGTGTGTGTGTGTGTGTGTCCTGTGTGTGTGTGTGTGTGTCCCCTGTACGTGTGTGTGTGTCCCCTGTACGTGTGTGTGTGTGTGTTTGTGTGTGTGTCCTGTATGTGTGTCCTATGTGTGTGTGTGTATGTCCTGTATGTATTTGTATGTGTGTGTGTGTGTGTGTGTATACGCATATATGGGTGCATCTGTGCGCACACAGTTCCGCCCATTGTCTGCTACGTTAGCAGCTTTTACTCCAAAGAACAATGGAACAGACGTGAGCCTCAGTACTGTGGCTTTACAACTGTGGTTGCAGACTAGTGTCTGCACACGTGTCTGTGTGCGCGCGCACACGCGCGCGGATGGGTGAGTAAATTTAGTGATGTCAGTCCAGGGTTGGGTGTGGCGAGAGAGAGAGAGACAGGGAGGGGGGGGCATGGCTGAATTCATTGCCCAGGAGACCATGCAGAGATTGAATTGAGTGTTGAATTACAGCGTTGCGTGTGTCTGTGTGTCTGTATTCTACGTGTGTCCCTGCCGCTCTGTGTGTCTATGTCTGCACGTGTCTCCATGTGCTGGTGTGTGTTCGCGTCTGTGCATGTGTCCATATATACTTGTGTGTGTGTGTGCGCGCGCGCGCGTGTGTCTGTCATAGTACTCCGTGCAGCTGGGCGTCTGGAGCTGAACCGTGCACTCTGGGAGAGAGTGAGAGATATAACAGAATAACGGGGGGACAGACAAAGACGGACACAGAGATAAACAGAAATGGAGACCGAGGAGGATTTCACATCGTCAGTTACACGGCCATTCAGACAAAGACACATACAAAAAAAAAGTTCATGAACTTTTCAATGGTCAGCGATACAAACAAGCGAGAGGAAGACGTAGAGGGTGGGGGTGCAGAGAAACGAGGAGGGAGTTTTTGCTTTGGAAATTCTTTTTGCATCATCGCAGAGGAATTCACATGAAGCCGAGGTCCAGATTTTCAGACACACTCATGGAAACAAGAGCTTTTCCAGAGCTTTTCCATATGGCCAGTCAGCGTCTTTCTTGGACAGCCTTTAATGTCTGCGTGACCAAACAGCTGAGCGGGAAACAACAGCGATTCTCTCTCTTGTTTACTGCGCCGCGAAAAAAAAGGTTCGCCTTAATAGAAAACGGTTACCATGGTAAACAATGTCGCCATTATTTAATGATAACACTCCGTTCATAGTCTTGTGTGTGTCCTTGAAGGCTGACGGAATTGTGCGGAAAAGTGTCCTCCAATGACGTCACTGGCGGTATATATGACAGTCAGCTGCATTCGTTACAACAGCTGTATGAAGCGTTATGGCCGCTAATGGAGTCTTATCCCTACTGCTTGTATTTATAAGGGCAATATTAAAAACTGGTGATTGTTTCCATTTAAAAAGTCATTTTAGCTTACTTTCTTTCCTAAAATTTGTTGGTCCCCCCCCCCCTTTTAAGAGTGAAATAAGTGGCAGAAATAAAAGAGGATAATTCTGGGGCATCCGGGTAGCGTAGCGGTGTATTCCGTTGCCTACCAACACAGGGACCACCGGTTCGATTCCCCGTGTTGCCTTCGGCTTGGTCGGGCGTCCCTACAGACACAATTTGCCGTGTCTGCGGGTGGGAAGCCGGATGTGGGTATGTGCCCTGGTCGCTGCACTAGCGCCTCCTCTGGTCAGCTGGTCACTTGGGGCGCCTGTTTGGGGGGGGGGATAGCGTGGTCCTCCCACATGCTACTCCTCACTGTCAGGTGAAAAGAAGCGGCTGGCGACTCCACATGTATGGGAGGAGGCATGTGGTAGTTTGCAGCCCTCTCCGGATCAGAAGAGGGGGTGGAGCAGCGACCGGGACGGCTCAGAAGAGTGGGGTAATTGGCTGAATACAATTAAGGAGGGGGAGGGGGGGTCCAACAAAAAAAAAGAGAGGATAACTCCAATTTGGGTTGGATTTCCTTGCTAAGGCGTCGATGTATCTGTCAGAGATCCCTGCAGAGGTTGGCAAGTAGGCTGGCGGCAGAGGTCAAAGGTGCCACGCAGTCACGGAGGAACAGCGGTTAGAGGAGTGTGGATTCTCTGGCAGATACTGTGTAGTTTAAGAGGGGCAAAAGGTCCTGGCCAGTTCAACTCCTACTGAAGCGTAGCGAAGCTGTCCTGGAAAGAGCCGCACTGAAGTGCAAGCGAGGAAAAGGTGCTCGGGTATTGGCTGTTCACTGGATTTAACGCCTACTGCTAAACTTCATCAACCGCTTGTGTGTTTAAAGGCTGCGTGGATAAATGTCTCCGATCGATTGCATACACACGTGTAAAGCATGCACACAAATACACACACGCACGTGTGGGCAAACACGCATCACAACAGCACAAACGCACACAGTGTGTGTGTACGCTAGGTGCAAGGAGTGACCTTAGGGAGCGTGATTCGGATTTTCTTTCCTCATCTTCAACACAATACTTCAGATTATAAAAGCCTTTAGGCGGCACGGCGGCCCAGTGGTTAGCACTGTTGCTTCACGGCAAGAAGATCCTGTGCTCGAACCCCAGGCCGTCCCAGGTCCTCACTGTGTGGAGTCTGCATGTTCTCCCCGTGTCTGCGTGGGTTTCCTCCGGGTGCCCCGGTTTCCTCCCACCATCAAAAAGACACGCGTGTTAGGCTTAATACTCCTGTCTGTGCCCCTGAGCAAGGCAATGGAAAGAAGAACTGGAGTTGGTCCCCGGGCGCTGCAGCTGCCCACTGCTCCTACACAATAGGAGGATGGGTTAAATGCACAGAACACATTCAGTGTAAGTGAGCAACTGTGCAATAACAAAATAAAATGGCCTTCTTTCTGTTAATCAGCATGGTCACCAGCAGGATGCAAAAGGACAACTGTCATGGGGCGACAGTGGCTCGGAGGTAAAGCAGATCGTCTGGTAACTGCAGGGTTGCCAGTTGATCCTCAGCTCCTCCTTGCAAAAAATGTCGAGGTCTCCTTGAGTGAGACACCTAACCCCTAACCGCTCCCCATGAGCCGTTTGTTACCTTGCTTGGTTGACGCCGCCGTCATTGATTGTAAAGTGTTTTGAGTGGCCGTTGCAGCTAGAAAAGTGCTATATATGTATATATTTATTTATTTACAAGTGCTATTTTGTACCCACTTTGCCCCGTGTCGACGATGAGCCCACCGACAATATGTATGTTGTAACCCCATGCAGTCAAAGGCACTGAGAGAGCGCTGGTTGTTGGATGGCGCTCCAGAGGAGGAGGAGACCCAGAAGCGTTTGCACGAGGACGAGGTGAAGACCAAGCTCCTGGAGCAGGTCATCCTCAGGTCAGTGTCTGCATAAGATCGATAAGCAGGTTTGTGAAGCAACTTAACTGGGTGAGCACAGAAAGTTGAGTCAGTTCATCTGGACACAACGTCTATTCACAGAAGATTGGGGAATAGCTGCAATCACAGCATTGTGAGATGGCGACAGATGTACTCTTAGACCCCGCCACCCCCACCCCCCAGTTCAGGGATGGTCATTACCTGTGATTGCAACTAATCCACAATCCTCTGTGAATAGTACACCTGGTCATCGTAACTCTAGTTAAAGGTCACAGTAATTTGAATATGAAACCGATCGTTGGTTTGGGTCGTTATGCCACTGTATTGTTTATAAGGGTGGGGATACCTGCAGTCAGCTGAGACTGAAGAGGTCACTTAGATGAGCGATGAAACGGTTCTCTCAATAAACGTTGTGTCCAGATGAGCTGATTCAACTTTCTGTGACTTCCTTACCTGGATTATTGAGCATGCATCAAGACGTTAACTGGGTGAGGTTCTCTTCAGCTGGAGAAAAAAAAATCGTGATTGTGTTAGATTGGATGGCACGGTGGCGCAGTGGTTAGCGCGGTCTCCTCACAGCAAGGAAGTACTGGGTTCAAGCAGCAGGGTTGTCGAAACCTTGGAGGTCGTCCCGGGGTCGTCCTCTGTGTGGAGTTTGCATGTTCTCCCCGTGTCTGCGTGGGTGTCCTCCGGGGGCTCCAGTTTCCTCCCACAGTCCAAAGACATGCAGGTCAGGTGAATCAGCCGTACTAAATTGTCCCTAGGTGTGAATGTGTCAGCCCTGTGATGGCCTGGCAGCCTGTCTAGGGTGTGTCCCCACCTGCTGTCCAACTGGGATAGGCTCCAGCTTCCCGTGACCCTGAGAGCAGGATACGCATTTTGGATGATGGATGGATGTGTTAGATTGTGTTAGATCACTAGTTGTTGGCAACAATTTTTTAAATAAATTTTTATATATATATATATGAAAATGTGGTTTCCATTGACTGACATTTTTATCACTCCTGGTTATTGATATCAAATGCTGCCCCTGCATCATGGTCTTTATAGTGTAAAGGAACCACTGGTTGAAGCAACCCTTCTCCATGAATAATTTCTGTGTGTGTGTGTGTGTGTGTGTTTGTGTGTGTGTGTGTGTGTGCCAGGCTTGAGCAGGAGATTGAGGAACTGGAGACAGGCGTGCCAGCTGATCAGGGTGTGGCCAAAGAAAATGGAGGTAGGTTCAGCGCCCATGGCAACACGAGATTACACAGAAAGTGATGAAAACACGGCCTAGACAGCCCTGGCGGGGGAAAGAAGGCCTGGGTGAATTTGTAATGACTATTGCACTTGATTTACCGAATTATTCCTTTCCTCCGGAGGTCATTAGAAGAATATTTCCTTTCCGTATCTCTCTCTCTCTCTCTCTCTCATCTGCCTCATGCGCGCCATCTCATTTTCTATGTGGTACCCTTCTGCCCCCCTCAGGTGAGAATGGAGTAGTGCAGGCCTCTGGCCAGACTCCCAGGAGAGAGGTGACGGGGATCGAGGCCAAGCTACTGGGCCCCAGCCCTGACCAGGCCAGCGCCGACAACCCCGTCACCCTGGTCTTCATGGGCTACAAGACCGTGGAGGAGGAGAAGGAGAACCACACAGCCCTGGGCGTGGAGGGGGTGGACGGCAACGTCAAGGCTGAGTTTGTGGTCATCGAGGACGGGGAGGGGAAAGCGGCAGCGGAGGGGGCGACGGAAGAGCAAGCGCCACCCAACGGGAGCATGGCAGAAAAGGAGAAGGCCAACGGAGAAGGGGAGGAAAAAGAGAAGGAGGAGAAGGAGAAGAAACAGACCTGCAAATGTTGCACGGTCATGTGAGCTGGGAGCCCTGCATGTGTGTGCGTGCATGTGTGTGTGTGTGTGTGTGTGTGTGTGTGTGTGTGTGCACGCACAAGTGCGTGTGTGCATGGACGCACACAGTTTGTGCCTAATTGTGTGTGTGCATGCATCAGTGTGTGTGCGAGTGCATACCTGCCTCTGGTGTGAGTATGTGTACAGCTGTGTGTTTCTGTACCTGCAAATATGTGTGTGCATGACTGTGTTTTCTGTGTGTGCGTGTGTGCGTGCGTGTGCGTGTGCGTGTGCGTGTGTGTGTGTGCGTCTCTGTGTATCAGGACTGAAAATAACAGAAGTACAGTTACACAGCCAAGATAACAACAAAAGCCAATAATGCATCTTCAGCCACTTAAACAAGAACCACAAAGACTCATGAGTACAGTACACCAAACTCTGTATACTTTCTCTGATACGTATCTTTTGATTTCTATTGATATTTTTCTATTTTTCTGTCTTGACATTTATATTGTATTCAGTATGTATATCTTTATTATGGGACTGTGTACTGTAAGTTCATTGTTATTATTGTTAAAAAAAAAGAAAGTTATAGCTCTGGATTGTACTTCTACCCACTGGAAACATCTGGAAACTTTAAAATCAGTGTAACTTTGTCCAAACAGCAAAATATGAAGGGCACAGATACTTAAAAAAAGAAAAGAAATATATATATATATATATATATATATATATATATATATATATATATATATATATATATATATATATATATATATATATATATACTTCTCTGTGTAGGCTTACCAACTATTTATCAGTCAATTTCATATTGCAATATTGTCTAAGATATTATTTTAAATAGTATTTTAATATATTGATATCAAATTATGTTTTATACAATGTATTTATTGTTTTGTTTTTTTGCATTCTCTTCATCATCTCCGACCGTTGTTTGCATGGTAGCTTGTAAGCATTGCCGGATTCGCGACACACGTTTCTGCGCGCTCTTCGCCTCACGCGGTCGCATCTTTTCGTCGCGCGAGCGTTTCTATTGATAACGGTGAGTGTTAACTGGCAGCGTTAGAGGAGCACGTGACGCTGAACCTGCAGCGGAGCACAGATCTCGTCACAGAACCACGTCTATAAGACACCGTACGCCTCACGTACATGTACACGAAAACCACCACTTTTTCCTCCTCCTCCTCTTCTCAAGAAGCAAAACACAGTTTCCGTTCGGTAGAGTCGTGTCCAGTCCTCGTCGCGTTGATCAGAGAAGCTCAGAATGGTTTCGCTCTCTCCGCGGTAGTGTCGATGTAGAATCTTATGATGAGGCGTCACTGCATGAAGCCTTGCAGCTCTTTGGGTGTCTTTTCTCTGTCTGGTGTCTGTGTATTACCTTCACATGAATGTAAAGTCACGGGGTTAAATTGGGATTCGTTCTACCATATTGGGCGGAGGAGAAGTCACTCAGCTCTTCTTCTCTAAAAAAAAAAGAAAGCTTTTGTTTCATCACAAACCAAATAAAATATTTGTCAATACTGTATTTCCGGTGTGTGTTGGTCAGCTCCTGGTTTCCGTCACCTCTTACCTCCCAGTTTAACCCCCCCGACCGTCTCCGTTTGACAGCAGACCTGGGCTCGATAGTAGTTGCGTAATGTTTGGGCGTCCGGGTAGCGTAGCGGTCTATTCCGTTGCCTACCAACACGGCGATCTCCGGTTCGAATCCCCGTGTTACCTCCGGCTTGGTCGGGCGTCCCTACAGACACAGTAGGCCATGTCTGCGGGTGGGAAGCCGGATGTGGGTATGTGTACTGGTCGCTGCACTAGCGCCTCCTCTGGTTAGATGGGGTGCCTGTTGGGGGGAATAGCGTGATCCTCCCACGCGCTATGTCCCCCTGGTGAAACTCCTCAGTGTCAGGTGAAACTCCTCAGTGTCAGGTGAAAAGCAGCGGCTGGCGACTCCACATGTATCGGAGGAGGCACGTGGTAGTCTGCAGCCCTCCCCGGATCGGCAGAGGCGGTGGAGCAGCGACCGGGACAGCTTGGACAATAGAGTAATTAGCCGGGTGCAATTGGGGAGAAAAAGGGGAAGGGGGAGGGGAGATGGTAGTTGAATAGTTTTCAAACAGGAAACAAAAGATATTCTATGCTTGGGTTTTTCCTTACAAATGACCGTTTCCCAATTTACACACGCCCAGTTACCTGGGCTTTTAGGGGTCAGCGCTTCTGCAGCAGCGGGACCTAACAGACGTAGGCCGTGTGGTGCAAGACACAATGATGTGACAATATCAAACTGCTCAAGTGTATGCCAGAACTAATCCAGTACCCACAATTATTCTGCTCTTTCAAAAACATGTTGCCTCTGGTTTCCTCAAATGGTTAGCAGACAGCACTGGTTATGGATGGTCTATGTGCTTGGTGCTACGCCACCTACAACTCCAGTACCCCCTCGGCTGTCCATGTCTCTCACTCACTTTCTTACTCCACACCATCTTCAACACCATCGAACTACAAACCCATCCATCTCTGCCCTCGAGACACGCAGTCTAAAAACCTGTATGGTTGGTGCTCACCTCAAGTGTCTAGAACCCTCCATCCGCCAGCTACGCCCCTCCATAAGACTAACTGGTGAGGGGAGTTGTGGGAAATGCAGTTTACATGGATTCAACTGCCCCATGCCTACGTTTGTTAAATTTGAGTCTTTTGCACCGTTCACTACCAAATGCATTCGCTCATGTCCCGTCTCCACCTATGACCAGACGAATGACCCTTTACAGCCTTCCAAGGGAAGTCAGTCGGCGGGCCGGGGGGAGGGGGAGGGGCGACAAAGCATAGATTTTCCATGTGCAAAATTGTGCTGCAATTATACAACTTCAATCTTTTCTTTCATTTACTGACTCTTTTTCATATTTTTTTTTTCTACAGCCTCTATGTGGGGCAGTATATTGTATTTGACGTGTGTGTTTGAAAAAAAAAGTGCTGACTACATCCGTGTATTGTTGGTGCCTTTGTCAGGTTGACTTGGTTTTTACTTGTCTGTCTTCCATCCATATTAGGCCGGGGTTTGTCTTGCTCCGCTCCTGGTCACGATGACCCACTGGAAACGCTGCCCCTTCACGTCTGATGCCCACAATGCATCAGACAGACTGTCACAATGGGTTTTCCTGCAAGTAACTCTGAGGTGCAGCCATATTAAACTCCCCCGAAAGTGATGAAAAACAAACTAGCATTGGTTTTTAACACAAATTTACATTCCCAATTTTTTTTTCCTTTTTGAAGGTTTAACAGTCTGTTGCTGTTTTTTGTCTTTCTAAGCAAATATGACGTACTTTTTTTTCATACCATTTTATAAAACGATTTCTAACCATGGCCTTAGCCGAACTGCATAGCAAAAGGTCATATGCATGCATCTTTAGGGTTATTCAAAAGGTAATGTGGCTTTCTGAAGATATGAGGTTATTGCGAGAGACCAACGTTGCCAGATACTATAAATGCATGTATCCACACATAGATACCCATACTTATGTTTATTTATATGTATGCACACACAACAGGGAGAAAAATTGGGCAAAAAAAAAGCAAAACTCTCATGACAGTGAGCCTTCCAGAACAGGAGCAGAGGTAGGCAACCATCCATCCATTAGACCGATGCTTGTTCATCTGTTCTGTGGTAGTCCAAATGTTTAATCTTGAATAAAACTATTGTTTGTTTACAGTACGTCATTCAGGCCGCTGTGTATGTACACACACACACACACACACACACACACACACACACGCGGGGCTAATGATGTGATTGGTTGTCGCATCCTGTCTTTTTAATATGCAAGACAACTTTCTAGTGCTAATGTAATTACTCCCACATGTCCACATAGATACTCCCAGGGACACCTGGAAGTGTTGGTATGCCACAGCTTGCACATACACACACACGCACACACACACACTAAATGCATTTATTAGAAGGGTGAAACATGTCACAGTAGGTGGGTGAAAAAAGGATGATTTAAAACAAATTAAAAGAATCGTTTTCAGAGATCTGTAAAGGAGAAGGAGGGCAAAGAATAAAATGACAAGCAAAGACACATGAGAGGGAACTCGAGAGTGGAAGGAGAGCGACCATTTTAAGACTGGATATTATTGACGGGCCTGTGATTTGTGTAAATTAACACAATGCATTGCCCATAAAATGTCAGTAGAGGACCCTGTTCAACTATTTTGTAACCAATTCTGGGGTAGCTACAATAAACATCTTTTTTTTATTTGTAAATAGAGCATGATGTGAGAGCAGCAGTATGGTTTCATGCCAGGAAAGAGCACCACAGATGCGATGTTTGCTTTGAGAATGTTGATTGGGAAGTATAGAGGAGGCCAGAAGGAGTTACATTGTGTCTTTGTAGATTTAGAGAAAGAATATGACAGGGTACCGAGAGAGGAGGTGGGGTATTGTACGAGGAAGTCGGGAGTGGCAGAGAAGTATGTAGGAGTGGTGCAGGATACGCATGAGGGAAGTGTAACAATGTTGAGGTGTGTGGTTGGAATGACAGATGGGTTCGAGGTGGGATTACATCAAGGATCGGCTCTGAGCACTTTCTTGTTTGCAATGGTGATGGACAGGTTGACAGACGAGATCAGGCAGGAGTCTCCGTGGACTATGATGTTCACGGATGACATTGTGATCTGTAGCGAGAGTAGGGTGCAGGTTGAGGAGAGCCTGGAGAGGTGGAGGTATGCATTGGAGAGAAGAGGAATGAAAGTCAGTAGGAGCAAGACAGAATACCTATGTGTGAATGAGAGGGAGGACAGCCATTGTATGTTGACCAGCCTTCTAAGGTTGTCGGAGCTGTGGCGATGAGGAATAAAGCCTGTCTGGTCCATATTGATAATAGTACCAATAAACTTTTACAGCCTGTTTGAAATAAACTTTGCTAAGATCTTTTGGTCATTGTCAAGGACTGAAATAGGATGGTACCCACTTGGATCCAGAGGATTTTTCCCTTCTCGTGGATAAGAGAGATGATTGCTATATGCATGAAAGGTGGTAAGGATCCAACTTCGTATGCATCCTTATACACTTCGAGCAATATAGGACTAATAATGTCTTCAAATTTCCTATAAAAATCCGCAGGGAGGCCATCCACCCCAGGAG
The DNA here is from genome assembly GCF_029633865.1 of Lampris incognitus. Taxonomy (NCBI): domain Eukaryota; kingdom Metazoa; phylum Chordata; class Actinopteri; order Lampriformes; family Lampridae; genus Lampris; species Lampris incognitus. The sequence goes on from NC_079226.1 coordinate 31,204,359, forward strand.
CCTTATTAAGGGACATATTTTCAATAACAGGAGAAATCTCTTCAAGTTTTAGCGAACCCTCTAGATATTCACTATCTTCATCAGAGAGTTGTGGAAGATTTAAATCATTAAAGAAACTATTAAATTTCTGCTTATCCATTAGACCCTGTGATGTGTAAAGGTAATTATAAAGGGACCTAAATACCCCATTTATTTTCTTAGAGGAAGTAGAGGCAGCTCCATCTGACATTCATATACCTGCTATATGAGCCAAACTGTTTTGTTGCTTTAATCTATATGCCAGTAGCCGGCCAGGTATTTCACCCATCTCCCAGTAAGACCGATTAATCAGAAATAAGGCATATTCAGCTCTTTTATGGTATATTCTATTTAGCTTGTACTTGGTGCGGCAATTATCTTGTTTAAAATGGGTCTATCACTATTTTGTGAAAATGAGGTTTCAAGTTCCTTAAACTCACTCTCTAGTTTGGAAGTTTTCCCATTGGCGGACTTTTTCTTAAATGAGGCATAGGGAATAATCCTGCCCCTCAGATAGGCTTTGAGAGTGTCCCACCAGATGGAGAGTGCTGTCTTGCTTTTTATTAGTCTCTTCAAAAAAGCTATTTCATCCCTAATCATGTTAACAAATAAGCTGTCTTTCAGCAAAGATGTGTTTAAGTGCCATCTACGGCTCTTAGGAGCCTGTAAAAATGTGGAGAAGCAAGTCTAGACAGGTGCACGGTCTGAGATGACTATATTACCTGTTAGAACTAAGAGTAATATCAAATAATGACTGAGAATTTTTTTAAAATAGCCAATTCTGGTGTAAACATTATGAGGAGGAGAAAAATAATAATCTCTCCCATCAGGGTGCATCAATCTCCAATTATCTTTCAAACCTAGGTCACTAGCAAATTGTCTTATTGCTGCGGCTGATTTTCCCTTTGTGCCATGTCTAGGCTGAGCTCTATTTAGGTCCTGGTCCAAAATCTGATTACTGTGTAACCACTAGGGTGAGGAAGGGAGGGGGAGAGCGGGTTATTTTGGACATTACAGACAGTGAGAAGAATAAACTTGAAAAGCTACAAATACAAAAAGCCCACTGGGGAGGAAATCTGTTAGAATACAAAGTAAAGTGAGGGGGGGTCGCTTATATAGGTAAGAGTTTATTAATGGATTTTTTGGAGGGCATCACTTTTATTGTGATTGGGGAGGGAGGGGAGGTAATGTTGGATTTTGGTTAAATAGTGTAGTCTTTGTGACTACACTATTTACACTACACTATTGTGAATGGTGTTTGGGGTAAGATGTATTGGGGATGGTATATGAGTATTTTTTGTTTGATTTGGTGGGGGGTCTGTAGGCTGGAAGCCATGCCAAAGCCTACAGGTTGCCTCACCATTCTCTGTCTTCTGTGTTTTAATTTTTAATTCTTATTGTAAACTACTAATAAGACACGTTAGCCCCTAGCTAACGGGTCTGACCCTTTAGCCGAGCGGTTAGTGATGTCGCCTTGTGGTGCAGTACACGTCGTATCGAATCCCGCACCGGGCAAAAAAAATAACCGGTTACATTATCCTTTCAATGATGTAGTGGTGTTCAGGCGGCTTGCCATCCCATTGCGAAGCCAAAACAACAGCCCTCGTCTCAGGTAATGACTCCCCTTCTCGTCATAAGATCCTGAAACAGGCCTTGCTCTCAAAGTCTTCCATGCCCCGAGCCGGCAGAGAAATCCATTTTCAGTCTCCGCGTCTCCTTTTCCCCCAGCCACATTAATTGTTGGGGATTCCATAATCAGGAACATCCGTTTTCTCAACGCAGCCACTTACTGTTTCCCTGGAGTCACAGTCCCTTGCATCTTGAATAAACTCCCGCGGTTGATCCTCTCACTCCCGTCCTCCACCAATCGAGTTCATGTGAGGACACACGATGCAGCGCGTCAGCAGTCTGAATGGACAATAATATGCACACTCTCTTCCGCATTCCGACTTGGCCAGCTCGATCATTTCCGGCAGCGCCGGAAGTGATACAGACAACTGACAACAACAGCGCAGCAATGCCGTTTTTCACTCGGTTTCTTCAAGATCTACCCAGACTCACGGTTAATGGCGTTAGTCGCATTATCCAAGCAGCATGCCATACGTCAGTTACCAAACAGGAGAAGGGCTTCAAACTTTACGTTTCAAGCTACATCCACAATTACGAAGGTAAGATCCGGACGTGTAATGTTAGCGCCTAGCATGTTTTTGTACTAGCCAATGCTAGCGTAGTGATAAGTTACTGCTACTGTTGTTTCTATGTGTCAATCACTGTTACAATTTTCCTAACGTCATTGTCAATCTCAGTTTCAAACAAGGATTCAACAGGAGAATTATCCATTAAGACTGAGTGCTACAGATGTATGAGAGAAAAGCAAAAACCTCACAGTCTGAGTGTAAGAGAAAGTTATCCTGCAGGTTCAGTGCAGACTGGTTAATGAGACAGGTTCCTGTTCGTCAAATCAGTAAAGTTTCTGTGAATCATATCACTGCTATGAATCTAATACTGGTAAAGGCTATGTTAAATATATATTTCGTAGGGGCGGGTCTTCGCCTTGTGATGGTCTGGCAGCCTGTCCAGGGTGTCTCCCTGCCTGCCGCCCAATAACTGCTGGGATAGGCTTCAGCATCCCCACGACCCTGAGAGCAGGATAAGTTGTTTGGATAATGGATGGATGGATGGATGGATGGGTCTTTGTGCAATACTGGTGCCGTTTAGGTCATGGTCAGCATGGAAGGGGGAGATGAGGTGCGAGTATTGCAGCAAGCCATTGGAGTGTTAATAAATATTTTATCATCCCCTGAAACCGTGACATCCTTGTCCTCGTCCCTTGAGTGGCAGAGGACAGGCTCATCTGAACCTGAAGTTACTCACATCACGGCAGAAAGAGAGATGAGAGAAGTTTTCTGACCTCGCAACTTCAAAGTCGCTTCAGCAGGCCAAGTAGCTACACAAGAACAAAATGGAGGATTGTGGCAATCTTTGCGATATCAGACTCAGCAACACCTTGGCAACTGGAGCTCAAGGAAAAGGTGAGAACAACGTACATGGCAACTTAAAAGGAAGTTGTCAATCTACTAAATCCTAAATGTACTTTTGCTAATTTAGGAACACACTTGGGCAACACAGTCAATGCTGTAACATAATTATTTTCATCAGGCAGTAGCCTGTAGGGGACTATGTTTTCGGTCGTGTGTGTGTGTGTGTGTGTGTGTGTGTCTGTCTGTCTGTCTGTCTGTCTCCGCAGCTAATCTCACCATTTTGTTCAGGTCTTATATGGGATAGCAACATGACAGGAGGGCTGAATGACTAATTATGTGATTTTCAAATCACAAGACCTTTGATTTTGATTACTAAATACATCATTAACAGCTCATTCAAGAGCTATGGCAGTTGAAAATGTGTGTGTGTTGGCCCTGTGATGGCCTGGCGGCCTGTTCAGGGTGTCTCCCTGCCTGCCGCCCTCCAGCATCCCGTGACCCTGAGAGCAGATAAGCAGTTTGGATAAGGGATGGATGGATGGATCATGCCCCATACCCCCATACCTAACTCTAGTGTGTAAAAATGTGTAAAAGTAATGGGATTCACAGAAACTATATTTCATTCTGAGTTGTGTCACTTCTCTTACACATGTTTTGTGTTCCCTATTATTTTAAATGAGTAAAGTGAGATTAGTAATGATTTGGCTACAAGTTTTGATTTACACATTAGTGCATATCAACTGGGTTTTTGTCATTCATATAATCAGTTCATACATACATCATTCATATTTTTCTGGCTGTACTCAATATTCTCCTTTATAACAAAAGTTCACTAAGTTATTGTTTTTGAAAATAAGGTTTTAATGTTTAACTGCACTTGCAGCAAGTACAGTATGTATTGTAACAGATATGTGTATGTTCAAAGATTGTACTTAAGAGTTCCCATCCTGTGCAACTACAAAGTGCCAGTGCCAGTGTACCTGTGTGGCAGGTACAGCTTTTTGCAACCGTGTGGCAGCACTTCTTTACCAGACGGCACATTATTCCCAGCTGAAGATCACCTCTGTCCCCCCAATACACAGCTGCATGGAAACTGAACAGAAGTGGCATGAACCAAGAACCATGGTAACTAACTTTCTTAACATGGTACTTTTATTTTTTGTATGGATATTTGTATATTTTTATTGAAAAAAAATGTGTTTAAATGCAGGGTGATAAACCTGGTCTGGTGAATGACATGGTGATTCTTTCAGCCAGACCTCAGTAAAGGAGACTGGTGGAAGGCATCATGTTATTATTATTATAATTTCTTTCATGTTTCCTGTTTTACATCCTGTAGAGCCGTGTCCAAACTATGGACCTGAGGCACTATAGGGCAGATGTCATTTGATTGACAGTACTCATCGTAATATGGGTGCTGTTCCGAGTAGGGCAATCTTCTGGACTGCACAGATGTTGATGTTGCCTGGGATACGGTTAGTGAATGTTTCCATTCCCTTCTTCATGAGTCCTAGAGCTCCGATGACCACTGGTGTTATTTCGGTCTTCATTCCCCACATCCTGTTGATTTCAATCTCCAGGTCTTTGTACTTTGTCAGCTTCTCTGTGACTTTCACTGAGGTGTTTTTTTCAGATGGTATTGCCATGTCGATGAGCATGCACCTCTTTTGCTTCCTGTCCTTGATAACAGTGTCGGGCTTGTTGGCTTTTACCTCTCTATCAGTGTGGATGGGCATGTCCCAGAAGACGGTGACGTCATTGTTTTCAGTGGCCGTTTTTGGCTGATGTTCATACCACTTCTCAGTCGTTTTGACCTTGTAACTCCTGCAGATCTTCCAGTGCAGGTATGCTGCTGCCTTGTTGTGCCTGTATATGTACTCGGTCTTTGCCAGTTCCGGGCAGCCTGAGACAATGTGGTCGATGGTTTCTTCGTACATTCCACAGATTCTGCATTTTGGGTCTGTTCCATCTTTGATTATACAACGGTGATAGGATCTGGTTGCCAGGCTCTGGTCTTGTGCAGTGATTATCAGGCCCTCCATCTCTGCTATCAGCCCGGTGCTCCTTAGCCACTAGTGTGTCTTTTGTTGGTCCACATCTGAGTCTTTCATTCTTTTTGGGTACTTCCCGTGCATTGCTTTGTCCTCCCAGTTTTTTTGCAGTTGCCGCTGGCCATGGTGTTTTGCCTTCTGCTTCACTCGTTTGACGTAGATGGTAGTTGCCTCATTTTTTGGTGGTGGGGTTTCTGGGACATCAAGCTCTTTCTTGAATTGTGCAGCTTCTTTATTGATGGAGTAGATCTGATGTTTTACTATTCGGAGGAGTGGGTCATCTGTTTTTGTCAGGTATGCATCCAGCCCGATGGTGGTAGTCTTGAAGGTCAGTTCAAGTTGGACTAGACCTCATCCTCCTGAAGCTCTTGGTAGGTACAACCTGTCGACAACTCATCCTCCTGAAGCTCTTGGTAGGTACAGCCTGTCAACATCTGCTTTATTATTATCATTATTATTATTTTTTTCTTTCGTGTTTCCTGTTGTACATCCTGTAGAGCCGGGTCCAAACTATGGACCTGAGGCACTATAGGGCATACACATTATTATTATTTTATTAAAATATGTGTTTGTAGTAATCTTATCAGTAAGATATCAGATAAAGTGATCATTTGCTACATCAGCATTTCCCAACCCATTCCTCAAGGAACCCCTATCCTGCAGATTTTCATTGTAATCCTGCATAGGTAGCCCTGCTTGTACTTACTCAACCAATCATCTCACAGCACTTAATTATGCAAGGTGTGCAACATCTGACATAATTCATTGCTGATTGATTGAATAACTACAAACAGGTACCTAATCAGGGTTGTGAAGAAAATCTGCAGGATAGGGGTTCCTTGAGGACTGGGTTGGGATACACTGTGCTACATTATAGGACACATTTTATTTTAGCATTTATTGGTAGTATTCATACTGTCAGTCGATCAAGCAAGAACGTCCAAACCCGATCTTTTCAGGCTTTTCACACAAATAAGGTCTTTCTACTACTCCTTAAATACAAATAAGGTATTTCTTTATTCTCAGGTGTTTCATTTGAATGTATGCTTTAGCTTGCTTTATGCAACCAATGAGTTCATCTTTTTGAGTGAGAATGAGTCATCTTTTTTATTTGTCTTTCATAGGAGCAACTTGTACAAGGGAGTCAGTTCACCTCTGCCTAAACTTTCCACGCTCAGGGTGGGCGGACAAGGTCTACAGTGACCTTTCTAGTGATGTGGCTCCTCTCATAACAACTATGGCCATAGCCGATAATGTGCCTCTGGTAGAATCTAAGTTCGGTAAAGTGCAAGAAGGATGTGTGTTATCCTATCAGTTGCCAACAAAGACAGTGCCAAAAACCCGTCCACACTCAGATGCCCCTTCTCCCCCACAGCTGCCACTTTCTGATTACAGGCTGGGACCCTCTACCTGTTCCTTCGTCTGCTCTGAGCATTAGCAGCTCCACATGATGCCCCTGGCAACATCATTCGAGACAGCTCACAAAACTGAGAACAGCACTAAACAGCAGAGTTCCTGTTTAGAGTGGCACCATCTAAGGCAGTCCCGCATCACCTCCGTCAAATTAAGAGAGGTCTGTCACACCAGGGGACAGACCTCCGCTGAAAATCTGGCAAAAAGGCTTCTTAGACCCAGCCATCAGACTGCAGATATGAGGAGGGGGCTGGACATGGAACCTGCAGCAGTAGAAGAGTATTGCAGAGCAAGGGGGGTCAATCAATATCCTTGTGGGTTCCTTATCCACCCTGACGCACCTTGGATGGGGTCATTACCTGATGGCATAGTGTATGATCCAAAGGGGCAGCCAGTGTTTGGCCTTGTTAAAATTAAATGCTCAAATGTTTTGAGTTATGTGGACTGCCCATACATTAAGTTCAGTGAGATCAGTGAGGGCACACATACACTAAGGAAATCCCATCCGTACTTTTGGCAGATCCAGGGTCAGCTGTCAATTTCTGGACTTGAATGGTGTGACTTTGTTGTCTACACATAGGGAGACATGTTCATTCAGAGGATTCCCAGAGACAAAGAAATCACAGCCATAGTCAAAGAAAAAATTGACTATTTATTTTATTTATTTTTAACGCTATGCTTCCCAACAATAGAGAACTGCTCTGCATGCTGCCTTACTCAGCTCAGTTTGTTACAAGGATAGTCAAGTGGTCGTGTATATAATGTAATACTGTGTGTTTAAATGTTTATCTGCAATTTTCTGTAGTGCACTAATATTTGTTTTTAAAGTGTGCTGAAGTGGCAGATCAAATAACATGGTTAAATTAAGTTTGAGCTACAATAAAAACATTTATAAATGCAGTTGCAAGAACAATACTTTCCTCGTATTTTCGGATGTTTTATTAGAAAGAGAACTTATTTTAATTGTAATTATAACTATTCTAATTATCTGTTAACTCCCTCAACTCCTTCATCTCTTTCGCTCTGCGAACGTCTCGTTTTTCTCTCTGTATTGAGTGTTTTGACAGTGATTGTTGTTATTTGGATTGCTTTAACTCAGTGTAATGAAGATAAATGATTAGTATTGGAATGTTTGTCTTGTATTAACTACAGTAATTGTTATAGAAAAAATCTGAGAACCAGTTAAATTCAACAAAGTGAATGTATTTCAGTAAACGAGTATTCAGTAACTTGAACAATATAAAACATTTAACGCAGTATATATACAAATAATTTACCAGATTTACATTTTATCCTCAAGATAGTATATAACTCATTTCATCATCATTGAACAAAATGAAATGATTTCAATAAACCAATATCAAACATTCATTCATTCATCCTCAGCCACTTCTCCAGGGTTGGGTCACGGTGGCAGCAAGCTAAGTAGGGCACTCCAGACATCCCTCTCCTCAGCAACACCCTCCAGCTCCTCCTAAGGGATCCCAAGGCGTTCCCAGGTCTCATTGGACACGTAGTCCCTTCAGCAAGTTCTGGGTCTACCCCGGGGTCTCCTCCCAGTTGGCTGTGCCCGGTAAACCTCCAAAGGAAGGCGCCCAGGAGACATCCTAATCAGATGCCCGAACCACCTCAACTGGCTCCTTTCAATGCGAAGGAGCAGTGGCTCTACTCCGAGCTCCCTCCGGATGTTCGAGCTCCTCACCCTATCTCTAAGGCAGAGCCCAGACACCCTACGGAGGAAACTCATTTCAGCTGCTTGTATCTGTGATCTTTTGGTCACTACCCAAAGCTCATGACCATATGTGAGGGTTGGAATGAAGATTGACTGGTAAATTGAGAGCTTTGCCTTCCGGCTCAGCTTCCACTTCACCACAACGGTCCGGTACAACGTCCGCATTACTACTGATGCTGCACCAAGCCGCCTGTCAATCTCCCGCTCCATCCTACCCTCACTCGTGAACAAGACCCCGGGATACTTGAACTCCTTCACTTGAGGCAACAACTCATCCCCAGCCCGGAGGGAGCAATCCACCATTTTCCGGTAGAGAACCATGGTCTCAGACTTGGAGGTGCTGACTCTCATCCTGTCCATTACACACTCAGTTGCAAACCACCCCAGTGCGCGCTGGAGGTCACGTTCTGATGAAGTCAACAAAACCACATCATCTAAAAAGAGCAGAGATGCATTCCTGAGGTTCCCTAAATGGAAACACTCCTCACCTTGGCTGCGCCTTGAAATCCTGTCCATGGATATCACAAACAGAATCGGAGACAAGAGACAACCTTGGCCGAGTTCGACACCCACCGAAAACGTGTTTGACTTTGTTCCAAGAATGCGTACACAGCTCTCACTTTGGTTATACAAGGACCGGATGGCTTGTAGCAACTGCCCCAGTACCCCATACTCCTGCAGTACCCCCCACAGAGTGCCCAGGGGACACGATCGTAAGCCTTCTCCAAGTCCACAAAACATGTAGACTGGCTGGTCAAACCCCCATGCCCCCCCTAAAGAGTTGGTCCGTTGTTCCACAGCCAGGAAAGAATCCACATTGTTCCTCCTGGATCCAAGGTTTGACAATCGGTCAGAGCCTCCTTTCCAGCACCCTAGAGTAGACTTTCCCAGGGAGGCTGAGCAATGTGATGCCCCCAATAATTGGGGCACACCTTCTGGTCCCCCCTTTTAAATATGGGAACCACCACCCCAGTCTGCCACTCCACAGGTACTGTCCCTGACCTCCGCGTGACACTGAAGAGGCGTGTCAGCCAAGACAGCCCAACAATGTCCAGAGCCTTCAGCATCTCAGGGCGAATCTCATCCACACCCGGCGCCTTGCCACTGAGGAGCTTCTTAACTACCTCAGAGACCTCTGCCAGGGATATGGGTGAGGCTTCCCCTGAGTCTTCAGACTCTACCTCATCCACTGAGGACCTGTTAGCCGGGTTCAGGAGCTCCTCAAAGTGTTCTTTCCACTACTCGACAACATCCCCAGTCTGGGTTAACATTTCCCCTCCCCGACTGAACACAGCTTGAGTCAAACCCTGCTTCCCCTTCCCTGAGTCACTGGATGGTTTACTAGAACTTCCTTGAGGCCAACCGAAAGTCCTCCTCCATAGCCTCACTGAACTCCTCCCACACCGGAGTTTTTGCTTCCGCGACCACCGAAGCCGCAGTCCTTCTGGCCTCCTGGTACCTGTCTGCTGCTTCAGGGGACCCCTGGGCAAACCAAGCCTGAAAGGCCTCCTTCTTCAGCTTGACAGCTTCCCTCACCGCTGGTGTTCACTAGCAGGTACTTAGGTTGCCTCGATGGGCACCAATGACCTTATGACCACAGCTCCTGCCTGCCGCATCTGCAATAGAGGCTTCGAACATGGCCCACTCAGACTCCATGTCCCCAGCCTCACAAGAACTTCTTCCAGAGGTGGGAGTTGAAGACCTCATGGACAGGAGCCTCCGCCAGATGTTTCCAGTTCACCCTCACCACATGTTTGAGTTTGCCAGATCTATCCGGCAGCCTTCCCCGCTATCTCATCCAACTCACCACCAGATGGTGATTAGTTGACAGCGCTGTACCTCTCTTCACCTGAGTGTCCAAAACATATGGCCACAGATCTGATGATACAACCACAAAGTCTATTATCAATCTTCGGCCTAAGGTGTTCTGGTACCAAGTACATTTATGAACTACCTTATGTTCGAACATGGTGTTTGTTATGGCCATTCCATGACTCGCACAGAGGTCCAATAACAAGGCACCGCTCTGGGTTCAGATCAGGGAGGCCATTCCTCCTAATCATGCCCCTCCAGGTTTCTCCATCATTGCCCACGTGAGCGTTGAAGTCCCCCAAGCAGAACTATAGAGTCCTGAGGTGGAGCCCTATCCAGGACACCACCCAGAGACTCCAAGAAGGCCGGATACCCCAAACTGCTCTTTGGTGCATAAGCACACACAACAGTCAGAGCATTCCCCGGGGAGAACTCCAACACAGCGGCGCTCAACCAGGGACTTGTGAGTATCCCCACACCCGCCCAGCACCTGTCAGCTTGACCAACTCCGGAAAAGTAATGAGTCCAGCCCCTCTCCAGGAATATCTAGTTGGTACTGCGCCACCTCCCGCATCAGCTCAGGCTCCTTCCCTGCCAGAGAGGTGACATTCCACATCCCGAGGACCAATCTGCGATGCCAGAAGTTGGCACGCGCCAGTCCCCTCTTTTGCCTGACGCTCGGCCTGCATTGCACCCTACCCCAATGCTCATCCCCACGTGTGGTGGGTCCACGGGGTGAATATACCAATATCAAACATCCATCCATCCATTATTCAAACAGCTTATCCTTACCCAGAGTCACAGGGATGCTGGAGCCTATCCCAGCAGTCATCGGGCAGCAGGTGGGGAGACACCCTGGACAGGCCACCAGGCCATCACAGGGTGCAACTTTAACAATATAAAACAAATTTCATCTAAGACAGATAATTGCTATTTACAGGATTGACATTTTGTCCTCAAGACAATACATATCCTCTGCTAGGCTTTTTTGGAGATGGAGACGGTGGCATCTTCTAATGGTGAAGTTGTCCCTCCGGATAGAGACAATCTATTTTCCCCTGGTTTCCACATCAGAGGGAAATTCAATTCAATTCAATTCAATTTTTATTGTCATTAAAAACAATGTGCAGGCACATGTTAAAAATTAAATAAGGGCAAAACGTTTCTGTTAGAACCCACGCCTGCAGGGGAGACTACGGCCTGGCTGTAATGCCCTAGACCGCTCGGCCATCCTGACTGCGATGTGATCAAACTAAGTACTTTATGGTACTTACTGGTGGCTTGGCAAAAAAGGCACACAGCAATGGTCAGCGGTCGTGCTATCAGTATGTTGAAACTTAAACTTCTCTTTGTGAGTCGCCGCCATTTGACAAAAATCATATGAACAGTATGGATAGCGGAAGCAGAGCAGAAGTGAACAAGCTGGCAGAGATTTTACCAGAACTATGTCAGCACCACTGTGTATATATAATCCATTAACCAAAAAGGATTTCATTGACCTTTTCAGCTTTTTAAGTACGTGCGGGAAGTCTGATTTTATTTTAGGTCCTATGCTGACACTGACCCATGGAGCGAGGCATTTCAGCAGAATCCTCAGTCTGCACACATGGCTCATCTGCATCTGCACAGTTCACAATATTGGTTTTATTGATAATTGTAATCTGTTTTGGGGCTGTCTCTTCTTCTTCAGATCTGACGGAGTCCACCCAAACAGGCTGGGTAGCTGGATGCTAGCGGCCAACCTGCAGCACGCCATACAGTCCTCTCCACGTGACTGACTGTTTACGTCCCCATCCCATGCTTCCCTCCTTGAGCCTTCGCTTCCACCTGTGGTGGCACTCGACGATACTGTTCCGCCTGCTGACTCCCTCCGACGGCCGCATCTGTCATTCACGCTCTCGCTGGGAGTTTTCCCCATACAGCATCTTTGCTTGGGTCCTGCTGAGCACTGTTCCATCAATAATATTCCTATTCCCGTTGCAACACAGTCTCACTCCCAACTCGTCACTGGTGGGCGCTTGGTCAGGACCCCTCTTCGTCACTTTGCAACGCTCTGGGTACCCCTTTAGCGTCAACTTTCAACGTGGAGGGGTAGTTGTGTTATTTGGTCTCGCCACATAGTATCTGTGAGCAGACAAGGGACTGAGATCACACAGCACTTGATTAGCGGCTGCATATGGCTCATAGGCACACAAAAAAACAATTATCACATATTCATGAACTAATTTTCTCCTCTTCGATATTATCCCGAATGTTTTTTTTATAGAAGTACAGACGGCATTGTTGCTGGTTCTGTTGCTTTGCCAAAACACCGCGTCATTTTATGTCGACGGTAATGGACGACTTTTGATGACGTAACTGCATTTAAGGGGTGTCCCATTTCTAAGTCGCAAGATAACCCTTAACACTTGGTTTTGAGGGCTAGTAAGACTGAGGGTTGAGCTTGAGGGTTAAGATTGAGGGTTAAGAAAGGAATTGAGATTCACCTAAATCTATTTTTTATCTGTGTGCATTCATTGCTAATGTGGTTAACATGCTAAGCTAACAGCTACAACGGTTAACTCACCGGAATATCAAATGTTCAAAGTACCAAGTACGAAGTAGCAGCTCTTCGGCCAACTCTTGTGGTTCAGGGTTATACTTCTAATTTAACAGGCCTCTCCTATGAAATTACGTTCAATACAGTGTAATAAAAAATATGACAACTGGTCTAGCTTTCTAGATGCTTAGTTAAGCTCCGCCTTCGCACGCAGAGAGCGCGACGGGTGGCTTTCGCTCGTCGCCCATTTCTCTTCCTCTGTCGTCGGTGTGGTTAAGTCCGTCGGAGTTTTTGGACTGAAAACAAATTTAAAGTTAAAGTTCATGAATCATACCACCTATAGACCCGGAGGTATTACTAAATCTACAATAAGAGCAACCTTTATCCTCTCCAGCAACAAAATCGGGTATGTCTTCTACTCAACAGCAATTACACCCTTTGGCTGCAGTAACTATTGCTGCTGGTTTGTTTGCTGAACGCGAGATCCTTTGCTAACAAGTCTTTCTTATGCCACGATTTCATCACGACCAATACTATTGATTTTTTTTCTCTTAATATTATTATTCATTACTGAGTCCTGGTTAAGCATTGAATACTCTATCCCACTAACTGAGGCATGTCTCGCCGATTACTTCTATTTTAATCAACCAAGGCTATCTGGCCGTGGAGGTGGGGTAGCTGTCAGTTTTTTAATAATAATTACAAATGCTCCCCTGTCTCCCTTAATACTTTTTCTTCTTTCGAATCTCTGGGCTTTCTTTTAAATGGCCACCATCCACTACTCTGTATTTTAAGACCACCTAAGACTAACACTGGTTTTAGTCAAGAATTTTCTGAAATTCTTTCTTTTATTATGGGCAAATACGACAGAGTTGTTATCCTTGGTGATTTTAATATACACATTTGCTGCCCTTCCATGTCTCGCTTTATCACTGATTTTATTAACCTCTTTTAGTATTTTAATCTTGAACAATCCGTTAAGGAGCCAACTCATAATAAGAGGCATACTCTGGATCTGGTGTTGTGTTATAACCCACCCATCCATTGTCTTAACCGCTTATCCTGCTCTCAGGGATGCTGGAGCCTATTCCAGCAGTCATCGAGCAGCAGGCAGGGAGACAGCATAGATAGGCCACCAGGCCATCACAAGGCCTGCGCGCGCACGCGCGCACGCACGCACGCACGCACGCACGCACGCACGCACGCACGCACGCACGCACGCACGCACGCACGCACGCACGCACACACACACACACACACACACACACACACACACACACATATTACTAGGAACAATTTAGTACCGCCAATTCACCTGATTTACATGTCCTTGGAGGAAACTGGAGCCCCCAGAGGAAACCCACGCAGACACGGGGCAAACATGCAAACTCCACACAGAGGACGACCCAGGATGACCCACCGAGGTTTGACTACCCCGGGGCTCGAACCCAGGACCTTCTTGCTGTGAGGCGACAGCGCTAACCACTGCACCACCGTACCTCCGTGTTGTCTTATAATGTTTGTCTTAATATTCAGCTGCTAGATTTTAATGTCTCTGATCACAAAGCTGTGATTTTTCACACCTTGCTCCCGCTCCCTGCTCACATGCCATCTATCTACCTGTATCTGCTCTTGGTCTTGTAATTCCAAGTCAGCTAGTAGTTTTTTTGGGGGGGGGGGTTATTGGCTCCGGCTAGTAATACCCTTAACCAGAAGGATCTCTCTGTAAATGATTTATTGGGTAATTTTAAAAATACCCGTTGGACGATCCTTGATGGCATTGCTCCTATCAAAGTTTAACATGTCAAACATAACGCCATCCCCTTGCTTAATGACCACACAAGGGATTTAAAGAGGTAGTACAGGAAATCTGAGAGAAACTTGAAGAAGGACAAACTCAAGGCATCTCTTGATAGACTGAAAAGGTTGGGGCTGGCTTATCAGAACGCAGTTAAGGAAGCAAGGCATTGGTACTTTTCGAATTTAATTGCTGGTAGCTGCCACAACCCCAGGCAATCTCCCCACTTGCATTGAACCCTCTGCCAGTCTGACTTGCTTTAAGCAAATTTCTCTATTAGATTGAGAAGAATTAATTGGGGTCAACTGTCCAAAGTAACGGGGAGTGCGGAAGAGAGATGAAGAAGAGGGTGCAGGCAGGATGGAGTCAAGTCAAGTCAAGGTGGGTGGAGAGGAGTGTCAGGAGTGATTTGCGGCAGAAGGGTACCAGCAAGAGTTAAAGGGAAGGTTTACAAGATGGTTGTGAGACCAGCTATGTTATAGTATGGTTTGGAGTGGAGACAGTGGCACTGATGAAAAGACAGGAAGCGTAGCTGGTGTTGAAGATGCCAAGATTTTCATTGGGAGTGACGAAGAAGGACAGGATTAGGAACGAGTATATTAGAGAGACAGCTCTAATATACTCGGCCATACTAAATTGTCCCTAGGTGTGAATGTGTCGGCCCTGTGATGGCCTGGCAGCCTGTCCAAGGTGTCTCCCCACCTGCCACCCAATGACTGCTGGGATAGGCTCTAGCATCCTGCAACCACGATTGGGATAAGCGGGTTGGATAATGGATGGATGGATGGGACTTTATCCTGATGGTGTTTAAACTTGTTCTGTGGAGTGGATCTGGCATTATGTCCTATATTTTTTAGTGTATGTTGTTGTTTTATCTTGACTATTTTGTTGTTTTATCTTGCTGGCCCTGTGATGGTCTGGCGGCCTGTCTAGGGTGTCTCCCCACCTGCTGCCCAATAACTGCTGGGATAGGCTCTAGCATCCCCGCAACCGTGAGAGCAGGATAAGCAGTTTGGATAATGAATGAATCTTGACTATATGCATTATCTTATCCTGTTGTGTAAGGCACCTTGTAATGCTTTAACGGTTTTCTTACTTGGATTATTGAGCATGCATCAAGACACCTTGTAATGCTGTTCAGAAAGGTGCAATATAAATAAAGTTTATTATTCTTATTATTAAATTTCATTTATATAAAAAAGGTAGAATTAACACGGATACTCAGGTACATATTGAACAACAAGCCCCATACACAGCAAAAACAAACATACAGACCTTCCCTTTTTCCAAAATTAAGAACAAGTAATTGGTTTGCTACAGTGCACAGAAGCTCTACATGTCCCCAAATAGAAACAAATTTTTCCAAGTTAGAAATCATTTTGTATGTTACCACCGACTTGGTCGGGCATCTCTACAGACACAATTGGCCGTGTCTGCTAGTGGGAAGCCAGTTGTGGGTATGTGTCCTGGTCACTGCAATAGCACCTCCTCTGGTCGGTCGGGGCGGTTGATTGGGGGGGGGGGACTGGGGGAATAGCATGAGCCTCCCATGCACTACGTCCCCCTGGTGAAACTCCTCATTGTCAGGTGAAAAGAAGCAGCTGGCGACTCCACATGTATCGGAGGAGGCATGTGGTAGTCTGCAGCCCTCCCAGAATCAGCAGAGGGGGTGGAGCAGCAACTGGGATGGCTCAGAAGAGTGGGATAATTGGCTGAATACAATTATGGAGAAAAAGGGGGGGGGTCCTCCAAAAAAAATTAAAAATCATTTTGTAATATGTGAACTCAGTTTTCACCCGAGCAGCCACTAGACCCCTGAACACAAGTGTAGCATCAGTGGACCCTGTGCCTTTCATTTTGTTTCTACTGTTAAGCTAAATACTCATTCTTGCCTGACCTATTAGAAAGTTAACCAAGGTGACACTTCTGCACCATGTTGCCGTGTACCTAGGACCAAAGACAAACAGGCAGCCTTCCAAAACTTCTAAACCTCTGCGTCACCGCTGCAGCACAGAGAAAAGAGGGCTCATTCTAGGACAGCTGAGCCAAATGTGTTGCAGAGTTTCTTCATCATTACAGAAAAAACAGTGACTCCCTGCTCTAGGATCTATGTGTGCCACATGTCTGTTCTAGCCACAGCCCCATGTACCACCCTCCACTGTAGATCCGCAGTGTGTTTCTCTATGGGGGGTTTATACAGGGACGTCCAGCTGCCTTTGGGAGATGTACCTGGTGTTAACACACCCAACCACCTCAATAACTGTACACCGGCTAGTGATGTGCTGTTGAGAACCTTTACGGTGACTGCATACAAGGCCTTTGATTTTCTTGAGAAGTCATGTAGTTCTGGTGTTTTAAAAGACAGAAGGGCCCAGTTTACTTCCTTCTGCTCTTCCACTGCAGCACGGGTGGACAAAGATGGAAAACCAGGCCACATAACTGGCTGATCCTCTCCACACTCTGCTCCTTGTGCCTCTCTGAAGAAACCAGGAAGTGCACTGATCACTTCCTCAAACAACCTCTCCATTACATGAAGAGATTTAAAACCAGTCTTTTGGCTCAAAATGGCAGCCATTTTCCACTGTCCTCCTGATCTGAGATACACTATCTTAGTAAGTCCAGCTCTTGTGAGGGATCTCCATACACTGACGGAGCTGAGCATCCCGCAGTGTATCAGTGGGTTATAGAATAGGGGTTCCTCCCCTACACTGCTAAGATCTGGAGCAGTATCTCTTGGTGTTTAAGACTGTTCCCCAAGCTCAGGGGGCAGCCTGATAGAAAGGTGTTGTAGTAAACTCCATGCCAGATAGTTCCAGAAGGAACAAGTGCTTGTCATAATTTGGGTTCATAATCCTACAAAGCAACACAGATGCTGTTTCACTCCAAACCTGTCATTTATGATATAATAGTTGCTGCACAGTTTGAAGGCGAAAAGCTGTGGTATGACTGCAGAGGTCAATCAGGCCCTGGCCACCTTCTAACACTGGTAGGAACAATACAGCAGATTTAGTCCAGTGAAAGCCTCCCCAGAAGAAGGTCACCACCTTTTCTGTACTTCTCTTATGAGCATGTCTGGAGGTTCTACAACTGTAAACCGGTGCCAGAACATCGAGGCAATCAAGTTATTAACGATCAAGACTCTCCCCCTATAGGGCAACTGAGGCTGGGTCCAAGTCCATCTAGACAATCAGGCACTGATCTTTTCAACTAAACCCTCCCAGTTTTTGCTCAGAAAGTGGTCACTGCCTAGAAAGACACCTAAGCATTTCATCCCTTCAGTGTTCCACTACAGCCCAGCTAGTAATGTTGGCTTCTCATTATTGTTCCAATCCCCCAGTAATAAACCCTCAGATTTTGACCAATTTACTTTTTTTTGGTGGATTCCCCCCCCCCTTTTCTCCCCAATTGTACCCAGCCAATTACCCCACTCTTCGGAGCCATCCCAGTTGCTGCTCCACCCCCTCTGCTGATCAAGGGAGGGCTGAAGACTACCACATGTTTCTTCCGATACATGTGGAGTCGCCAGCCGCTTCTTTTCACCTGACAGTGAGGAGATTCACTAGATTCACTAGCGCGTGGGAGGGTCACGCTATTCCCCCCAGTTCCCCCTCCTCCCCCCAAGCAGGCGGCCCGACCAACCAGAGGAGGCGCTAGTGCAGCGACCAAGACACATACCCACATCCGGCATCCCACTAGGAAACATGGCCAATTGTGTCCGTAGGGATGCTCGACCAAGCCAGAGGTAACATGGGGATTCGAACCGGTGATCCCCATGGTGGTAGGCAACAGAATAAACTGTCACGCCACCCGGATGCCCCTGACCAATTGACTTGTGCGGAAGAAGCTTGTTCGTATAAGGCCAATTTCTGCTTAAGAATTTTAACATCATTTTGACTCGTTATGAAAACTGTGTCATTGTCAGCATATGCTGACAAACTAAATGAGTTAGTGATGTTTTCTGAAAAGGTTAGCCATGAGAGACCCTGCCTGAGCTGATTTAAAAGAGGCTTGATGGCCAGGGAATACAGCATTCTAGATAAGAGACAACCCTGTCTTATACCTCTCTGAACAGAAACAGGTCAACTGAGTCCACCGCTTACCTTTAACAGAACACTGGCTACAGAATACAACAACTTGATCCATGAAACAAAATTTTCTCCAAAACCAAAACCTTCAAGTGTTTTAAATAAATAACAATGATCAACCCTATCGAAAGCCTTCTCTTGATCTATCTCAGAAGGCCTATGTCCAGCTCCTGGAGCTTAGACATATCAACAATATCCTGTATCAGAAACAAATTATCCTTGATTGTACGTTCAGAAACACAGTACGTCTGGCTATAATGTACAACAGTATCCATACCCTCTTTGAGTCTATTTGAAAGACATTTTGCAATTATTTTATAGTCTGTACATAACCTCCTGTAAAACTCTGAAGGAAGTCCATCAACTCCAGAGGCTTTGTCACAGCTGAGCTACTGAACTGGTGCAGACATCTCATCAAAGGAGATGGGGGACTCCAGCAAGTCTACCCGTGTTTCACCCAGCTGAGGCAGCCTCTCCAGTATCTCCTCCACACAGTCAAAGTCACAGTTCTCCGCACTGACCAGACCAATGTAGAAGTCTATGGCCAGCTTCCTCATCTCTGATGGATCGGTTGTTATTGCCCCATTTGGAATCTTGAGATGCATCATCACTTTATTTTTCTAATTTTTCTTTCAAGCTTAAAGAAAAAATAAGTAGGAGCATCTACATCTTTGATGGTAGAGATTCGAGTTCTGATTACAGCACCCATTGCTTTCTCATGTAAAAACCTACCTAGAGCCTTCCTCCTACTCTCCTGGGTCCTGCTATTGCCATCATCCCCAATAATCACTTCATCTTCCAATATCTTAATTTCTTTCCCTAATTCTTCAAAGCAGATTTTCTCTATAGCTAATGTGTTTTATGTATTGCTGACAGAAAATCCTAATTTGTGTTTTTCCTACCTCCCACCACCGAGCTAAGTTTTTTTAAATCTTTCTTTCCCAGCCTCCACTGACTCTAAAAGTTGGAGAAGAACTGACAGAAAGCTTTGTCATGTGTAAACCGTACATTTAAGTGACAGTATAGGGACAGTGTTGAAATTGTACTACTAAGGAAAAATCTGCCACTACTAAATAGTGATCTGAAAATCCAACAGTAGATATTGTGGACCTAATTGACCTGTTGTTATATGTTTGCTTTAGATAAATCCTATCCAACTTGGCTGCCTTCACACTACCATCGACAGCTTTCACCCATGTGTACTGCCTAACTGCTGGGTTAAGTTTCCTCCAAACATCCATGAGGTCATTTTCTGTGACCACACTGGACAGAAATGAAGCTGATGGTGGATGAGGCTCTCTTGAGTTTCTATCAACTGTAGGATGTGTATTCCAGTCTCCTCCCACTACTATTACTGAGCTACTATTGAACTGTTTAAATTGGTCATTCAGTTTGTTAAACAATCTCAAACGATCAGTGCCAAAATTATAAGCATACATGTTAAGAAAACAAAAGGTATATCTCAGATTGTTGCCTGAACTGCTTGGATTCTGGCCTGCTCCACTTCATATGCCAAAACATTTTGTTAAAAGGAGGCGCTGAGAGAAGAGAACAGCTCCACCCGCACTAAGGTTGGTACCATGGCTAAAAAAAACAAAACAGACCTGTCCACTCATTCCCCACTCTTCCTCATTGTCTACTGGGCTATGTGTCTCCTGTAAGAAGAGCATATCTATGTTTTAGCTCTACTCGGCTAAGCTACTATACCTCGCTTATCTTCATCCTGTGCTCTGTTATATTTAAACTTCATACCTGAAAACTTTACATAAAAAAAGAAAAGGAAGGAAACGAAGACAGTGAAACCTTTCCAAGAAGAAAACGCCTTTTGTGAATCACCTATTTTTAATTTTGTGCATTTTAAGGAGCCTTTCCTCGCTTTTCTTTCCTAAGTTTAGTCAGAATCTTCTTTGGATTAAACCTCTTCTGTTTACTAAACTCTTCATATCCAACCAGTTTTCTAATCTTCATAACTGAGTTAAAGCGCGGTCGCCTCACAGCAAGAAGGTCCTGGGTTCGAGCCCCGGGGTAGTCCAGCCTTGGTGGGTCACCCCGGGTCGTCCTCTGTGTGGAGTTTGCATGTTCTCCCTGTGTCTGCATGGGTTTCCTCGGGGGGCTCCGGTTTCCTCCCACAGTCCAAAGACATGTCAGTCAGGTGAATTGGCGGTACTAAATTGTCCCTAGGAATGAATGGGTGCGTGTGTGTGTGTGTCGGCCCTGTGATGGCCTGGCGGCCTGTCCAGGGTATCTCCCCGACTGCCGCCCAATGACTGCTGGAATAGGCTCCAGCAGTCATTATTGCCAGCAGGATACGCGGTTAAGACAATGGATGGATAACTGAGTTAACAAAACTGTCCACATTAGAGAAGAAATCTGTTATTTCCACAGACTGTGTGCCAAAAGTTTCATCAAGGAAATCATTAATCTCCTTTAATCAATATGACTGCTACGTATCCTGTGATACAATATCAGTAAATTGAGACTCAATTTTAATCCAGGTGTCGTCCCCAAATCTGAACCAATGGCTAGGTTGTGTCACTTGTGTCCCTGGATAGGACATCAGAGCCCTCTTTTCCATTTGCTCGATACACAAGTTGGCCACTATAGGTGAGACTGGGGAACCCATAGCACACCCATGCCTCTGCCTATACTATAGTACTGCCCCCTGTATGTGAAGTACATGGACTGAAGACACAGCTTCAGGAGAAGACACACTTGGTCAGTGTTAAGGGTGGTCCTATTACTAAGGGTGGGGTCATTTTGTAATTTCATGTGGACTACCTCCACTGCTTCATCAACAGGAATGCATGTGAAGAGAGACTTAACATCATAAGAGACCATTGTGTCATCCCCCTCCATAATGATTTCCCTCGCCTTATCCAAAAATCCATAGTGTTCTGAATGTGACGTTCATTACTGCCTACCAACGGGTTAAGAATAGATGCAAGAACACACCTGGGATGGCCTGGGGTTCGAACTCAGGACCTTCTTGCTGGGAGGCAACAGTGCTAACCACTGGGCCAGCATGCCGGCTCCTTAATTTGATGAATGACGAAACTTTTCTCCCAATAAACATCATGTCCCGATGAATCAGTTCAACTTCCCGTGATTTTCCCTTTGGCCTAGCTTAAACTAGGCCTACACAGCATTCATAGAGATGTGACAAGTTTATTGTCCAAAAAAAGTCTCAAAACGTGGAGAGAGAAAAATCTAGTCTTACAATACAAACCCTACCAGAATGAAAAGTCTGAATAATGAATAGGTGTGACACGGATGGCTTTGCATCAGATCAACTGAACAAAAGACTACTTATCGCTGTTATCATATTACCTTTTTACCTAACAACCATTTTTGTGGTGGAAGCAACCCGCCTGCTATCACACATTAACGCTAGTTGCATATTATGGCGATCCAGGTAAACATTCATAGAAAACAAATTTTTTTTTAAAAAAAACCTCTGTATGTGTGTGTGTCAAGTGTCTGTTTGTTCCGGATTCAGACGGCGACAGGTTGTCAGATGAGAATGTGATGTGATGCGTTAGAACTGAGAGGAGGGTGGTGTGTAGCCGAGTCGACATCAGAATCCCCATTTATCATTGTCGCCAAATCCGGAAACATGGGGGTAAATGCCTAATTTATTCCTACGACAGTGACAAATGTTGAACAGCTGTATTGTACACCAAATCGTTTTCAGCACCAGTTGCTGTCCACGATTCATATGTTTGGACTTTTTCAGACTACTGTGTAAATATGAGGGAATGGCACTCTGCAGGTAAATCAACATTTCACACCTGGTTTATGTATCTTTTTTGGGGGGGGGGGTTGACCACTATATATTTGTTGTACTCTGGCACTATGTCTACATAAATAAAAGGTGCCAGTCAAAGCATGTCGATTTCGAACTCGCACCTCGACCCCCGCATTAACCCTTCCAGTGGCTTTTGTGAGGCGTAGTCTATGTAAAATAGTTGAGGCATCGCTCGAGCGAGAATTTGCCGCGGCTCTTCCTACAAATGATGGTCGTCTTGCCCAATCACGACTGAGTTACAGGCTTGTCCCCGCCTATATTTGGCCCTTAGAAGTGGCTGGACTAATCAGCGAACGCCTCCGTGTGTTCAGCCATTTTGTAAGAAAATCAACCAAGTCTGCCGCCCTACCTTCGCTTCAGACCTGCAGTTTTTTATTGTGCAATGGACGGGTAAGTGGAAAAAGAACCACGTTTATTCCTTAAAAATGGAGATAATCCTCCAGTCGTGTAGCTTCTCCTCGCGCGTTTGTTGTTTCCGAAAGTGTTTTCTTTTCGATGGGCCTCCGCCTCACCGTTAGACAGGGAAAGTTTACTTGAAACCTTTTTTTTTCTAAACAGATGCAACAGTTAGCTGGAGCCTCCGCTAGCTAGCTAGCAGCGGCTAGCGCTGGCTGCCGTTAGCTCGTTACGTTAGCCCGTTTGTGAGCATATCTCGCGTATTTTTTTTTTGTGGATATTTTAAACGGGAAGAGATTTTCGGTTTTTGTCTATACAGGCATTTGTTGGTAGTTGCTCGTCGTTAATCGATTATATTGTCTTGCACATATTGATATATGTTCATGTGTACGTACGTTACCGTTAGCTAACCAAACCTTTGTAACTTGGTTTCGTGGGAACTTCGTCGCCAGCCAGCTAAAGCAACGTGTCTCATTTCCGCATTCATTTGTCCGCGGAGTGCCAGGGCCATGTTAAAGATGCTTGCTCCGAGCCTTTCGTATTGACGATGATTCAGTCAAAGATGTATGCAGTAGATTATCGAAACTAGATGGGCTTTTAATATATGATTTGTGACTTGTTTTTTTATTTTTTTAAACAAGCTAACGCCATATCAGTACATATTTCTTGTTATTATAATTGAACATTTGAAGTGAAACCAGCGTATTTGTTGAACTCGGGCAGCGGCAAGTCGGGTTTTCGGTAATCCCTCTCGAGAGATTTGATAATATGTGGTTGTAGAGAGCGTTGAAGTTGATCCAATCTGAAATTTGCATCTTTTTCCAACGATTTACAGCCGCCTAGACGCTGATCTGTACCCTCTGGGATCCAGCTACGTCACTGAAATCGAGTAAGTGTTTCTATGTATCTGAAACTTTATAACACATTAGGTGGAATCTTGAGTCTCGTTTAATGCGATTACTGTTAAAAGCTTCGTCCTAACGGAGTTTTTAAGGTACTTCCTGACTTCGAGCCTTGTACATGCTATTGTAAATGAGGAAGTCAGTTTGTCTTTGGGCAGACTGGTATATTTTTGTAGCATGTACGGTTTGTTCCCATTGTACATATAGCGTAATTGGTTTCTTAAGCCTTGAATTTCACAAATTAGTTTTTTCGCTCTTCCTTCTGTCCTTCACAGCAGTGTCCATGACATATCAGTTGGCACCAAGGTAAGCATCAGTTTCATGTTTTCCATTCCTTTCTTTGGCCTTCATTTCAGTCACATTTTTCAGCAATATTGTAATCTGCAGAACATGTTGCCGAAAACTTAAACATGTACACAGTAAAAATTGTAATTAAGTGGCAGAAACTCCTAAAATTTAACTTTAAGCACTTCCCTGTAGTATTTCTCGTAGCTATATGGGTGCAGTTTGGCCATTGTTGTGCCACTTTTTTTCCACAAGGTAATCACTGTAGAAATGAAGACGAGTGTGTTAAATTAGTAACTCTTTTATTGTGTTAACATTCGGTCAGTTAGCAAGAGATTCTGCTATGATTACAGAACTGCTGTCCAAATGTCTTGTTTGAATGGGTTTGTGGTTAGGCGTTATTCTAAACTCTTTAAAAGTTACAGCAACACCAGAACTATGTATATGGAGTGCTAAATGATCAATTAAAATTCATTATCAGAGGCAGGCCTTCATGTTTTCCTATCATGCTCATGTTGACTACTGTGGCCGTTGTGGAATGGAACTTCCTGTTGTTCATTTCCTGTGCTTCTTTACAGCCTCTTGGTTACTTTGGAATGTTAAGAAAGCATTTGGAGCTTGTCCCAATACTTGAGCTTTTTCCACAGTCTTTTAACAATAGGCTACATGGCCAACACTAGTAAAACAGACTTTCAATGTGGTGTCGTCAGTTGTGCTTGAATTGATCGTCTCTTTTAATGCTTCTTTGATGACTCATAGAGAAAGGGAACGAGCATAGACATTTGCTAGCTGAGACACCATATTAATTTCACCTGTTGAGTCATGTTTAAGAACAAAAACATTTGTTTGGCAAATTAATGATATAAAAATTCTTGGTTTAAGTACTTATTAAAGTACTTAGTAACAGGGCTTGGACCTGTTTAGATGCGTAGGTGGGGCAATAAAATACAACTTAGGATTGTAACCGTCCTCCCACTGCTTCCCCAATCTTCCTGGTCAAAGGTCTTTTACTGTTTAAACAAGCACTCTGATACTAATGTCCAGCAATTTCTCCCCCTCCCCGCTTTCTCTATTCATTTGTAGCTCTTTCAATCAGGCCCTTTGTGTTTCAACACATGGCTAACAATGCACCATTTTGGCGGTTCCCAATCAATACTTAATATTTGAGCCCTGTAAATTTTCCAATTTAATTTCTTTTTTGGGGGGGGGGTGGAAGGGATGTGTTGTGGGAATGGTGATGCGGAGTTACGGAGCCCTGCCTCGCTGGAATCTGTAATTATTCTGTCTGGGCAGAGTGTCTGGAATTCCGCGGTTGCATTCCAATCTACCCCCCTCTCCAGCACCCCTAGTTTGGCACAGTTCCCCTGCCACTAGCCTAGGCTGATCACAGTGAATAAACATGTCTCTACCTGTGCTATTTTGTCTGTGCCCTCCAGTGAACTCTGAGGAGTTAACCGCTCACAACCCAAAAGCAGAGCTCGACAAAGTAGGACAAAGGGGGTGTTATGCTTACAGTAAGGTGGACACTGAATTAGTAGTAGTTTTGATGTCTCCAATTTCCTACCTTTGTAAGAGTTGTGGTTCTTTTTTCATTTGTCACACCAGGGCAATGGAACCTAAGTTTGGTCATGGAGGCCATTTTGTTGACATATTCTTTGATGTCAGGAGGTCGTGTTGGCTTAGGTGCACATGGATCTAATTTAGACAGCCTCTCTGAATACTAAGGGGCTTTCTAGTGAATACAAACCAGGTGTGTGTGACGAAGAGGGGCAGTGAGTTACATTGTCTTATCCGCTCTGCTGACGGCAGGCCGCTGCCATTGTCAATGAAAGGAAGCCACTCAACGGATTCAGTATGTGGGCTAGCAGTGTGTCATTGCCCCTCAGGTTATCATTATTCTGTCAACATTCTGAGCAAACAAAGGATAGACAAGTCCGTACCTGTTGAGCGGGTTTTTGTTAGATGAATGGGTTTGGCTTGGTCTTCCTTTCAGCTTGACACAGCACCTTAGTCTTGCGGCCTTTTTCATCCTCTGCTCGGTAATTTTATAAAGCCTTTGCTCTTTCTCCCTCCCAACCTCACACCTTCACCAAAAGAGCTGCAGCACTTTTTATTCAGTCCCCTTTTGGTCGTGTGTGTCTTTATATTTGTATCCCTCTACAGTACTGTGCTGTGCCTTAGATCTGTGACTATTTTTAGAATGAGGAAGTAGGAGGGGAGAGAGCTGCTACGGAACGCTAACCATCAGTTCCCTGGAGGAAGTAGCCTAACCCTTGAAGAAGGCCCAATCTTAATCCTTTCTGTCAGGACTTGGTCCATTAGAAATAGTATTGTTGAAATCCCACCTAAAACTACTGAGTCAGACCGGCGTCATTCCTACCATTGCTCATGCCCTACCCTTGGCACTTTTATCAACCAATTTTGATAGTTTAGGGATTTGGGGGGGGGGGTTCAGCTTTATACAACTACATCATTTCTGATTTAGAAGCCTGTTTAGTATTTCTGTTTACAGCCCTGAAAAGCAGTGACATTTGAATTTTCTCCAGGTGACGCCAGTCTAAGAGAGATTATCAAAACTGGCATCTCCAGTTTATCTAGAAGATAAAAATCACAATTCCTTCCTGGTGCCTAATCATATTAAAGCATTTAAATTTTGAGGTGTGGTCAATTTTGTGTCTTGACTTAAGATTTTAAGACAGGTGAGCTGAATCCGTAACCCTGGCTTACTGATCACTGGTTGTGTATTCCCTCCCTCAGGCCCCAGATTCTGAGGGCTGGCTCTTGTTGTAAACGTCCAGGCATGAGATAGTAGATTCTGTTTGCGTGGGCCTCCAGAATGAGTCAGCCCAACCATCTGGAAGTCAAAGGCCAGCTTAAATTGTTGCTAACAGTCAGTGTTGTGCTACCATAGCAACAATCTTGTCCCTTCACCCCCCAGAATCAAGAATGTATGTAAACCCCATTAACCGTTGTCTTTTGATGCTTTTTTTGGGAACTGTGCAGCCCAACTGGAAATCCCCCCTTCCACCACAGCTGAAGCACTATATTCAAAAGGCAGGGAAGAATGCCGACAGACCTGCACGGCTGGTTGTTGTCAAAGCACTCAGGCGCTCTTCAACTCCTGGAGAGTATCCTCTGGGCTCTATGTGTGTGTGTGCACTGCCATGTAACAATGCCCCCAGTCTCAGCCTGAACAGGACCTCCATTGTAGAGTGATGGAGAGCTTAGGCTGCTGAGCCACTCCTTGTGACTGCTACACTTCATCTCTCTCGCTCTCGCTCACACGAGAACAGCCCTGAAACAGCACTTTATATCAACTGGAGTGAGAGAAGCCAGACAAATCTATCTTTGAGGACAGTACTGTACTGTGGGCTTTGAGTATCCCTCTCCACATCCAGAAGGCTTCAATGTGTCTGTCACATGCACACACTCTTACTTTGGACAGGATATTACTCGTAATTGCTGACTGCCTGTTGCAGGGTGGGACCCTTATTGCTGACGCAGCCACATTAAAATCCTGATGCTATGTGTTCCTTTTAGTATGATTGATGTGAGATCATGTGATCATTTGGAACATTGTGAGTCAGGAAAAAATAGCCCTTAGTGACCATGAATTTTATGGCTTCTAACTTGGCAGTGGTGCTTTGTAGGGAGGATAAGATGGAAACGGAACACATGATTATGGTGGGAAGTTGAATTTCCCCGCTGGCTAACTAGGTCAGTGTATTCTTGTGAGGAAGGTGGAGTTCTTCTCAGAGTATTTGCTCGATCCTCTTTGGTTATCAGATGACTTCCTGCTTTCCCACACAATGGCTCGGTAATGTGAGAGCTGTGTGCTCCACCTGTCACGCTGTGCCCTCAGTGCAGCCGTCATTGAACTAAACCTTTTTTCTTTTCTCTTGCAGAGGGGATCTGACGAACTCTTTTCTTCCTGCATATCAAACGGGCCCTATATCATGAGCTCAGGTAGGGGGTGGTTGGTTTTTGTTTTTTTATTTGTTTAGTTTTTGTTTTTAATATGATGGGTTGGATCTTTATTTAAGGGCTTATTGTCTACTGTTGATCTGTGTTTGTTTCCATGACAACTGCTCAATTATTCAAAGGCCCAGAAGCCTTCTTTTTTCCTCCTCCCCTTGATTGCATCTGTGTTTGTTTTCTGTTGTAGCCAATGGCAACGACAGCAAAAAATTCAAAGGTGACATCCGGAGCCCCGGTGTTCCGTCACGGGTCGTCCACGTACGCAAACTGCCCAACGACATCAATGAAGCAGAAGTCATTAGCCTGGGACTTCCATTTGGGAAGGTCACAAACCTGCTGATGCTTAAAGGAAAGAACCAGGTAAGAATTGTCATGTCAGCTTAAACCTCTGACAGACTGGTCAGTTGTTGTTTTTTTTTTATTATTATTGTATTTGCAATTTTATTAGCTGAGATACTGAAGTTTTGTTGATAGTTGTTAGTAATCTTGGGTTGTCTACTGTGAAAGGGCGGGGGACACAAATAACCTATAACCTAACATTCATGCAGCTTTAGAAAAGAAAAAAACAACTGCTATGGTATCAAAGAACATTGAATCGGTTCCTCTGGACACGGTGTTTATTGACAGAAAAGTTTCATCTCACATCTAAGTGACCTCTTCAGCCTCAACTGACTGCAGGTATCCCCCCACCCCCCATAAACAATAGTTGCATAACAACTGAAACCATGACCCGTTTCATATGCAAATAAGCGTGACCATTAACTAGAGTTTCAATGGCCATGTGTACTATTCACAGAGGATTTGGGAATGTTGGCAATCACAGCATTGTAAGATGGTGACAGATATACTCTTAGCCCCCCCATTGGTTCAGAGGTGGTCCTTCCCTCTTCACATAGATGGCCTCTTGGACTCCCTGTTCAAACCAGCGTTCCTCCCTATCAGGGATGTGCACATCCTCATCCTTGAAAGAGTGGCCACTGACCTGTAGATGGGTGTAGACTGCAGAGTCCTGGCCTGACATGTTAGAGCTTCTGTGTTGTGTTATCCTCTTGGCCAGCATCTGTTTAGTTTCCCCAATGAATAAGTCACTGCAATCCTCCCGGCACTTAATACACTACATTGCTCTGTTTGTGCCGGGGGACCCAACCCTTGGGGTGAACCAGTTTCTAGCACAGTGTGTTTTGGGGTTTGAAAGCAACTGAGACGCGGAGTTTGGAAAATATGCGTCTCAACTTTTCCGACATACCCACCACATACAGAATCACCACTGGTTTACGCTTAGGCAGCTGTTGTCCTTCTCTCTTCGATCAGCTGGTGCACTGTTTGGGCGTCTTCCTGGCTTTGACAAACGCCCAGGTAGGATAACCACACTTAACCAGGGCCTGTTTGATGTGGGATTTCTCCCCTTCCCCAGCTGCTGTGTCGGTGGGGATGTTGTCAGCTCGGTGGTACAGTGTCCTGATGATTCCTAGTTTGTGCTTCAGTGGATGATGAGGGTCAAACCTTGAGTATTCATCAGTATGTGTTGGTTTACAGTAAACACAACAAGGGACAGACTGCAGTGGACAGTTAGGTATGCAGAGAAAATCATTGGTGCCAACCTACCTTCCATTCAGGACTTGTACACCGCTGGACTCAGGAAACGGGCAGGCAGCATCAATGCAGACCCATCACACCCTGTTCCAACTCCTCCCCTTTGGCAGGTGCTACAGAGCACCGTACCCCAAAACAACTAGATATAAAAACAGTTTCTTTCCACAGGCTGTTATTCAAATTAACACTTAACACTGTCAATAAATCAAACCATTCTGTATATACTGTACTGTATATTGTAGGTATACTGGTATGCTTTGTCATGTCCCATCTACCTCAAGCATGTATGTAAGTAACCTGCTAACATCTATTTCAGCATCTCTGGTATAGTCTCTGCACCATTGCACCATATCACCTCTTATTTCGCCTGTATATAGTCCATCCTTGTGTATATATCTGAAGATTGTGTTGTTATTTTATGTTAACCAGGGATAGACGCTAATATTTTTAAGCACTGGCCCCATGGGCCTCCAAGCTCCTAAAATTGGTGGCCAAAGTACCATTTTTGGTGGCCCAAATGTAAAAACAGAGAAAAGGCAATTTAACACAACTTAACACTGTGACACATCAACAAACGAAAAGACGTCAACAAAATGAAAATATATAACTATTTATTTAAATTGAAAACTCAAGTTCATTTGTAAACATACATACATAGTCTCTGTCTCTTAGTTCAGTCTCTTTTTCGCACCCTCCCCTCCATGCCTCTGCCTCATACACGCTCTCTCTCGCTCCCTCCATCCCTGCCTCCTTCCCTCCCAGCATTGTGCCTGTCAGTCATATCTGCAATAAAAACATTACAAAAAGCAGTAGAAAACCTATAACACATACTTCTAACTGTAGCCAAAATTGTCAAAATACATGGGCAGACTTACAAAAAAAAGAAGAATTATTTAAATTGAAAACTCAGGTTTTTGTAAACATATGATACATACACTCACTGGCCACTTTATTAGGTACACCTTGCTAGTACCGGGTTGGACCCCCTTTTGCCTTCAGAACTGCCTTAATCCTTCGTGGCATAGATTCAACAAGGTACTGGAAACATTCCTCAGAGAGTTTGGTCCATATTGACATGATAGCATCACGCAGTTGCTGCAGATTTGTCGGCTGCACATCCATGATGCGAATCTCCCGGTCCACCACATCCCAAAGGTGCTCTATTGGATTGAGATCTGGTGACTGTGGAGGCCATTTCAGTACAGTGAACTCATTGTCATGTTCAAGAAACCAGTCTGAGATGATTCGAGTTTATGATGTGGCGCGTTATCCTGCTGGAAGTAGCCATCAGAAGATGGGAACACTGTGGTCATAAAGGGATGGACATGGTCAGCAACAATACTCAGGTAGGCTGTGGCGTTGACACGACGCTCAATTGGTACTAAGGGGCCCAAAGTGTGCCAAGAAAATATCCCCCACACCATTACACCACCACCACCAGCCTGAACCGTTGATACAAGGCAGGATGGATCCATGCTTTCATGTTGTTGACGCCAAATTCTGACCCTACCATCTGAATGTCGCAGCAGAAATTGAGACTCATCAGACCAGGCAACGTTTTTCCAATCTTCTATTGTCCAATTTTGGTGAGCCTGTGCGAATTGTAGCCTCAGTTTCCTGTTCTTAGCTGACAGGAGTGGCACCCGGTGTGGTCTTCTGCTGCTGTAGCCCATCTGCCTCAAGGTTCGACGTGTTGTGCGTTCAGAGATGCTCTTCTGCATACCTCGGTTGTAATGAGTGGTTATTTGAGTTACTGTTGCCTTTCTATCAGCTCGAACCAGTCTGGCCATTCTCCTCTGACCTCTGGCATCAACAAGGCATTTTCGCCCACAGAATTGCCGCTCACCGGATATTTTCTCTTTTTCTGACCATTCTCTGTAAACCCTAGAGATGGTTATGTGTGAAAATCCCAGTAGATCAGCAGTTTCTGAAATACTCAGACCAGCCCGTCTGGCACCAACAACCATGCCACGTTCAAAGTCACTTAAATCACCTTTCTTCCCCATTCTGATGCTTGGTTTGAACTGCAGCAGATCGTCTTGACCATGTCTACATGCCTAAATGCATTGAGTTGCTGCCATGTGATTGGCTGATTAGAAATTTGCGTTAACGAGCAGTTGGACAGGTGTGCCTAATAAAGTGGCCGGTGAGTGTATATTCTCTCACAGTCTCAGTTCAGTCTTTTTCGCATCCCTCTGCCTCATACACTCTTCGCTTGCTTGCTCCCTCCCTCCCAGCATTGTCCTGGCGTTGGTCATGTGTGCAATAAAAACATAACAAAAAGCAGTAGAATTTTAATCTGCAAGAACCAAATTATAGCGGGCTTGGTACAGCTTCTCCAGTGTTGGTTCCCAGATGTCATTGTAGATGTTTGGACAACAACGTTAACACCATTAACTATGAGCAACTAGCTGCAATACAAACAGAAAATATACTACGCGAGCTAGCCAACAATAGCCTACTGCTGATGAAGAGTAGCTAACGTTACATTATTTATCCAATAAATTTAGGTAGCTGCTCTACTTAGTAGCATTAGCACTACGTTAATTTGCAGCATATAAACCTAACCAGCTAGCTAGCTGACTAGATTAGAATTAAACCAACCCACCTTGCTATGGCTTTGTTGTTTGCATATCCATGCACCATGTCCGCGCCGTTCTTGATATGGAGTTCGATAAGCCCAGGGAAAGCACTGAATGCGACTTCGTTGCGTACAGACAAGGCTCAACGTTTTCGGTTTTTATTTTTCAAAGCCATCCAGTATGCCGAATTTCGCCACAAGAGGACACCGTTACATAACCTCACATGAAAAGGAACAACTTTTTGATCCGTGGAAACAAAATCTGTGTGAAAATCAGTTTAAACCGATCTGCTCCTTTTAAAAAAAATTCTGGGTATTTTTCGGTGAAAATCGGTAAAAAAACAAAAACGCTGAGCCTTGCATACAGAACAGTATGCGATGTGGAAATTTTTAATCATTTTCTCCCGTTATTCACTCTCCATTTGACGTATTTGTCTCCCCATGGGTGTATTTTCAGGTGATGTAACTGCAAGGTGTGCAACTGTGCACCTTAAGTGTTGTCCACTTTTTCCATGAATTGTGATTTGGTGTTTCCTGAAGGATGAAAAATGAGCTAGACTTCTGGGCTCGTTGAGGAAATTGGCGGCACACTGCAGTACATTATGTCCTTAGATGTGTCGTATTCTAGCCACTTAAACGCTTGCTTCCATTCACTCCTAAATTTTTGTTGCCGTTCCGTTTTTTCATAGTCCGCCTTTTGTGTTTCTGGTTCTTCTGTAGGGATCATGTTTGCAGCTTGAGTAACGTTAGGCTTAGTGAACCCATATTTCGGCAGCCCCGACATATCGGCAGCTAGCCGGCGACGAGTAAAATTAAGCTATCGTTAGCTGTTTTCATAGAATGTTGAATTAAAAGGCACGAATGAATCGGGATGTTTGTGGAACTGTGACGTTGCGTTTGCGAAGGGCAGTTTTTTTTTGTTTGTTTTTTTTAACCTTGATTTAGTGGCCACAGGGGGCCACTTACTGGGGATATATGGTGGCCACAGAGTAACTTTTAATGGCCACATGTCATCAGGCCATGGTTAATGTCGAACCCTGTTAACTACAAGAGAGCCATGAAACCGGAGTCAAATTCCATGTTTGCAAACCTACATGGCCAATAAACATGATTCTGAACAACTGCTATTGTAAGCTGGCCAATCTGACATGCAGTGAAAGAAAGCCACGTATTTTTGTCATTGTACAGTTGTTTGGTTACAATGAAATTTGTGTTTTGCATTTAACCCATGCTGTTGTAAAGGAGCTGTGGGCAACCGTGGTGCATCGCCGGGGACCAACTCCAGTTCTTTTTCTTATTGCCTTAGTCTGGGGTACAGGCAGGAGTATTAACCCTAACATGCATTTTTTTTTCCCCCACCCTTTTTTCTCCCCAATTGTACTTGGCCAATTACCCCACTCTTCCAAGCCATCCCGGTCGCTGCTCCACCCCCTCTGCCGATCCGGGAAGGGCCGCAGACTACCACTTGCCTCCTCTGATACATGTGGAGTCGCCAGCCACTTTTTTTCACCTGACAGTCAAGAGTTTGCCAGAGGGACGTAGCGCATGGGAGGATCATGCTATTCCCCCCAGTTCCTCCTCCCCCCTGAACAGGCCCCCCGACTGACCAGAGGAGACGCTAGCGCAGCGACCAGGACACATACCCACAACCGGCTTCCCACCTGCAGATACGGCCAATTGTCTGTAGGGACACCCGACCAAGCCAGAGGTAACACTGGGATTCAAACCAGCGATCCCTGTGTTGGTAGGCAACGGAATAGACCGCTACACTACTCGGACGCTCCGCATGTCTTTTTGATGGTGGGAGGAAACCGGGCCCCACGCAGACATGGGGAGAACATGCAAACTCCATACAGAAGACCTTGGATGGCCTGGGGTTCAAACCCAGGACCTTATTGCTGTGAGGCAACAGTGCCACCCAAAGAATGCAAGATGATTTTTAAGTGGGGTCCCTTTCAACTTGGGGTTCTAGCCCAGCTGCTGGCAAGAACACACATCTGCTTATGTGTTCACAAGCAAGACACTGCACTGAAACCAAAAACATTGTGAGTGACAAAAGCAACTGGAAGTTGTTCATTTTCTGAGAACTGGTGATGAGTAGAAATCATGAGGGCAGTAAGCAGTGACATGCTAGCGCCAAGAGCAAGAAGTTGGAAGTTGAGTTGAGGTTGTTTTTTTTTTTAGGTTAGTAATGATGCGCTGAAACACCAACCAGTTACAGACAGATTTCTCCCTGCTGTAACAACACTACCACAAACCTGGTAATCTATTGGGTTTACAACTACACTTTAACCAAGTTGACTGATCCACCCCCATGGCAGTGACTGCTAAAGGGCATAGCGGCAAGTCTCCTGATCGATGGCTGGCTTGCAGGGTAATGGAGTGCAGGGTAATGGCTCCAGGGGCACTATTCATTACCTGGACCTCTGACCTCCTTCAAAGGGGGGGGTCATTGAGAAGAATGTCTCTACAAGGGATAGAGATGGGGTCACGTGGTTGTTTGTTGTTGTTTAACTCTAGCCAAATCACTGGCTTCAGGTAGCTTGTGGGTGAGTAAAAGAAGTTTACTGTTCAGTTCTACTACAATTAACTAAAAATTCCCCTGACAGTGGGAGAAACACATTAATCACGCAGACAGCAGGAACAGACAATGAAGGTGCATGTGTGTAAGAGCAGGAGAAACGAATCCAAAATGTCTGTCTTGTCAATCCTTGTAGGCATTCTTGGAGCTGAACAGTGAAGAGTGTGCACAGACTATGGTGAGTTACTACTCCTCTGTCACCCCTGTCATCAGAAACCACCCCATCTACATGCAGTACTCAACCCACAAGGAGCTCAAGACGGACAACTCCCCCAACCAAGTGGTATGATGTCTTGCTCAAATTACTGATTGTAGAAATGGGGATTTAGGTTAATTGTACCATTACTGGTTAAGAAGCATTAGCCTAATACCTCAAATATAAATCTAGTAATTCAGATGGCACAATGCTATATTGGTGTCTGGGCTACAGACAAAATGCATAAAGTGATGTTTTTTCAAAAAAATAATTTTGAATGTCTTGTGTAGGATTACAACTAGGACTGCCACCTAATAGTCGATTAGAAGAGCCTGTCGACCAAGTTTTCATTGGT
Source organism: Lampris incognitus (assembly GCF_029633865.1). NCBI lineage: Eukaryota > Metazoa > Chordata > Actinopteri > Lampriformes > Lampridae > Lampris > Lampris incognitus. The sequence goes on from NC_079226.1 coordinate 31,239,460, forward strand.
CACGTAGTCGAAACATATGAGGGCTTTTAATTGGAAACAATGGACACAGGAAGTGGCGGCACTCAAGTCAGTTGGATAGACATTCATGTGTACATGGCTGGTCCCTGCCAGGGGCTAGACTGTCAGGGATAACATTCTTTCTCAACCCTGGAACTCAAACCATTTTCTGATGCCCCAAAAATATATATTTAAATTATTATCATAAACATATGGCGACTGGTCGACAAATGGCTTGAGCTAAAGACTACTAGTCGCCTGGGAAATCTTTGGTCGGGGGCAGCCCTAATTACAGCTAAACCACTGAAGAAGTGGTTTAGCTGCTCTGGCATTACTCATGTTGAATGCAGTGTCCCCCCCACACACAGCACCCTGGTCATCTAGGGCAGAGGTTCCCAACTGTGTGACTTAAGCCTAATTCACACTGGCCAAAAAAACCACTAATGTCTGCCTTTGGTCAATGTAAAAGCAGATGTTAGCAGGTTTTTTGGCGAGTGGGGAAAAAGGTATTTGAAAGACATGAGTGTATCCAACCAAACCACATACCTGTTAGATTTCACCAATTGGTCTCTCTCAGTCTAAATAAAAAGATAAGTAAATTCAGCTTTTGTAAGTGTGGTTGGAATTACAACCTGCAGATTCTCCTGTTTGGATCTACCGATCTAGTGGTAATTTGAGCTTAGTTAGGGGTGAGGCGCTTCATTTTCCCATATTCAAAACACTATCAACCTATTAACTGGCCTTCAAACCGATTATATCCTTGTTTACCAGTCAAAGTTTGTGGTTAAATTGGTAACAATGATTCTTCACACCCTAGTGATGCATATCTACCAGTTCCCATAATCCTCTTATGATATTTGGGAGGGGAGGAACTTTCCGTTAATCTAACGTATGACCTGTGTGACTACAGAATCTGTACTTAATTTATCATACAGTATTGTTGCTCTGCTCATACAAGTAAGTCTTATTTGCCAGCGTGCCCAGGCAGCCCTGCAAGCAGTGAATGCTCTACATGGTGGAGGAATGGGAGGTATGGCCATGTCAGCAGAAGCAGGCGGCATGGGAGGCTCAGCAAGCCAGAGCCCTGTACTTCGAGTCATAGTGGAAAACCTCTTCTATCCAGTGACCCTGGATGTGCTGCACCAGGTGAACATGCACAGATGCTTGCACAGATGGGCTTGTGCAAATTTATTCACACCATGACTAACTATCTTGAAACTGTCATCTTCTATTTGATCATGCATTCTCTCCTCATCAGATCTTCTCCAAGTTTGGCACTGTGTTGAAAATCATCACGTTCACCAAGAACAACCAGTTCCAGGCTCTGGTCCAGTACGCTGATGGAATGACCGCTCAGAACGCCAAAGTGGTAAGTGGTAGAAGCTGGTGGTACTCATGTTCTGTTGTCTAGTTTCACTCGGTGTTAAATATGTCCACTTGAGGCTAAGATTTTACAGTGGACATTTCACCTCCCTCTGAGTCAGATTTAGATTGGGTGTAATAAATGGACCAAATGAACAATGTGTCTAAGATCATCATGAAAGGTTCAGTTTTGGTTATCAATTAATATTCTTCTATAGCCCTATATCTATTTTGCTCGGCATAGAAGAAAAAAACTCAGAATTGCTGTTTAACACTAGAACGACCGGGATTTCACTCCTACCTAAAACGACCATGGGCGGTCAAAATGACAGTCGGTTTTTAAACTCTATATTCTGTCAAGATAAATACCCAGTTGATATTAATGCATTGCATATGTTAGTATGTCTGTTAGGAAATGACACGCTAAAATTGAAATTTCAGCAACTATAATACTATTTTTAAACAATTTAAACTTCATAGAGACATCGTCGAACTTGGATAGCAAAATTGAAAAAGTGAAAATATTACCTGAAAAACAAAACGGAAGACACATATTGCTAATCTAACAAATGTAACAAGGCCTATAAACGTGGAATGTAAAAAAAAAATTTTTTTTTAAAAACGAAAATAAATGTTGAAACAGTCCCAAACAATGACCGGAACTTAAAAACTACAAGAACGACCGTGGGCGGTCAAAATGACAGTCGGTTTTTAAACTCTATATTCTGTCAAGATAAATACCCAATTGCAATATTAATGCTGTACATATGTTAGTATGACTGTTAAGAAACGACTAACACCAAAATTAACATTTTAACAACTTTAATACTATTTTTCAAACAATTTAAAGTCGTTGCTGTCCAACACCTGTAAATACTGCAACACCTCGGTGGTAGTCATGGTGCGTCTGAAACGGCGTCTGTAACCAGACTTGTTGGCAATAATCAAAAATCAGGTTTAGACGATTACTCTGCACTGGCAAGCGCTAGTTTGTTTCTAGGACAGAGCAATGAACTTCGCAAAGGAAATGTGACAACACACGTCATAAATGGTGACATGACGCGCACGATCACGCGCAAATTACGTGCAGTCATTTTAACCGGTCGTGCTAGGTAGAGCTTATCATAATTTTTTTTGTTTTGTTTTGTGGAATTGATCTAGAACTCATTTTAATGCAAATATATGCAATTTTAGGAACATTCAGGGAGCGGCAGTTTTATCCTTTTTTTTCTTTCCACAAAGTTATTTAACTTTGAAAATCCAAAACGGTCATAATGACCGGCTTGGTCGTTCTAGTGTTAATGAGCACATACACGTATGTGTGCATTGTTCTAAATCTTGTACATCTACATCTCTTGTAGTCTTTGGATGGCCAGAACATCTACAATGCCTGCTGTACCCTGAGAATCAGCTTCTCCAAGCTCACCAGCCTCAACGTCAAGTACAACAACGACAAGAGCAGGGACTACACTCGACCAGACCTGCCCACTGGGGACTCTCAGCCTACCCTTGACCACCAGGCCATGGCTGCTGCTGCCTTTGGTAGGACACACATGGCTACACCAAAAGCAGTGACCCTTAGTGTAATTGATTTTGGTCACACTTCTTAAACCAAGGAGCTCCCTAAAAATTGACATTGGGCTGTGAACCTGGGTTTGGATTTATTTGTTGCCTTTGGGAAAGAAGTCTTAATATACGTCGTTGTCTTACTTAATTTGAAAAGGTTAAAGAAAAAACGGTGCTTAAATGGAAAAATACTCCTGGGAACCCTGAAAGCCTCTCAAAAGTGCCCCAAATCCTACTTTTGGCAATGTGATTATTAATAAACATGCATTGACAACCAAATTAAAAACCTCAGTGGTGAATATAAGGGTGTGATAGCTCAGGCTTTCCTGTTTCTTCACACCCATTTTTGCTGTCCTAATTATCATTGCATGTAAGCTTTTGATCAAGGTCTTGAAATCCCCCCCCCCCCTCTATTTTCTATCCCAGCGGCTCCAGGTATAATCTCAGCATCTCCTTATGGTGGAGCTCATGCATTCCCCCCAACCTTTGCCATCCAGCAGGCCGCAGGTTAGTACACTAACCTCCTCCTTCACCATTACCCACACCTCTTACAGCTAGACATGCATCCCTGTTATTCACGATTTCCATAATCAATGTAGTTACTGTACAAAAAAGGTTTGTACTCATGCTAGAAAATCTATCAAAATATGAAAAGGTCTTCAGAAATCTTATTTGTTCTATATAATTTTTGGAGATGGAGACATCTGTTTAATAGCTCCACAAAGTTCTTATTGAACTTTTTTTAATTATCAAAGCCTTACAGTGTGATTAAATACAATCAATAGTGACTTTAAAAGTAATTAATTTTTAATTTTTTCATCTCCCCGTTAGGTCTGTCAGTGCCTGGTATTCCTGGTGCTCTGGCGTCTCTGGGCGTGGGCCATGGCGGTGTGGCAGCTGCAGCAGCTGCTGCCAGCCGGCTCGGCCTATCGGGGCTCACCGCCGCCGGAGGACACAATGTCCTCTTAGTCAGCAACCTGAACCCAGAGGTTAGTACGGTTGTTAGGCTCACATGGTCCCACATTCTCCCTCCACTTCTCAATACAATGCTGAGCAACGTTGCAACACTTGCTTTTTTTTCTTTTCTTTTTTTTAGTCCCATACCAGTAAATTTTGACTTCCAACCATCAATTGACAGTCGTCATTGTGACACCCCCCCCCCCCAACCCCCTTCTCTTCCCCTCTTATTGAGTCCAGTGGGGGGAGTTAACTGTCACTCATTTTGATGTTTAAAAAGGGGGCCATATAGTCAAAAATCTCTCTTCTGTCTGAGGAGCTCTCCGTTTTGTGTTTGACCAAACCTGCTGCATTTCTGATCTGCTACTTTTACTCACTGTGAATTTTAAGTTCATTCAAAACTAACTTCTTGTATTTTTATTAATTTTTTTATTCTTACCATTTCATGTCTTCATTTTTGTCCATTAGTCGAAATTATTCTTGAGTTGTTGAAGAGACAATATTACTTTACTTTCACAGAAAGGTGAATCAGTTCATCTGGACACAACGTTTAGCGGGAGAAACGGTTCATCACTCATCCAAGTGACTTTGTTAGTCTCAGCTGACTGCAGGTGTCCCCCAACCTTATAAACAACACAGTTGCATAACGACCAACAGATAGCCGGTGACCATTAACTAGAGTTACAATGGCCATGTGTACTATTCAGAGGATTGGGGAATAGTTGCAATCACAGCGTTGTAAGATGGAGACAGATGTATTCTTAGACCCCACCCCTCGGCTTCACATAGATGGAATAGTACACATAGCCACTGAAACGCCAGTTAATGGTCATGCGTATTTGCATACAAATCATTGGTTTTGCTCATTACGTAACTGCTGTTTATAAGGTTGGAGGATACCTGCAGTCATCTGAGACTGACGAAGTGACTTGGATGAGTGATGAAACGTTTCTCCCACTAAACGTTGTGTCCAGGTGAGCTGATTCAGCTTTCTGTGATTTCCTTACCTGGATTATTGAATATGCATAAAGATATTACTTTTCTTTGTTTTTAAGATAGGCGCCATGTTCATGACTAGGTATTTTTGCATTTTAGTGTGTAGAATGCTCTGAAAGTAGTTTGTCACATTGATCACATTTATTATAGAGATTTGTATTTACATTATGCTAAGTTTAAAATGAGTTGTAATGTCGTGGGGATTATTGTAATGTTAACACGTTGAGTGACTGTTGTAATTGTCATCTTGAGTAAGGGAAAGACAGTAACTCAAAAGTACATATTGTCTCTGCCTTTTTTTCTTGTATTTCATTGTTAATCTTTTTTCTTCTTTTTCTCCTAGTGTTCCCATAGTGACAGTGCATTTTAATTTAGCCAGTTCTACTGTCTGAAGCACTACATTTCTTTGTGTATACTGACCTTGTTTTTTTACTTCCTTTTTTCTTTTTTCTCTTTTTCTCTCCCTGTCCCTCTTCTCTCCCTCTGTTCCTTTTTCTTTCTTTCTTTTTTTTTTTCTTTGTAAATCCCCTCACCTAAACTCCTGCCAACTGACTGCACGCCCCCATGGCCAATCGGTCCCTCCTCTCTCCCTCCCTTTCTCCATTCCTCTGTTACCACACCAAACACTCCTCTCCAAACCCACAACCCCTCCAATGCCCCATCCCCCAATCCATTGTCCCCAAATTTGGATCCCATTTACCATTTGAAACCAAAACACAACATTGGCACATCTCCTCTGTCCCTCTGACTTTGCTGTCATGAGTCCCCCTCCCTCCCCATTTCTCATTCTCCCTCCCACTTTGTTTTCTTCCACCTCCATTTCCCCTCTTTTCCACCCCTTTTCGTCTCACCCTGTTGGAACACTTTTTTTTTCTCTGTCCATTTTCTCCGTCCCTCATGCCTCTCCTCCCTCCATGGTACTGTGGCCTTCCTGTGGACCTCGCTGCCTGTGGCCTGCGGACATGTCCTGACTCCACTCCACTGTCCTCCGCTCCGTCTTATTTTTTCCCCTGTCCCTTATCCCCCTCCCTCTCTCTCTCCACCTCCCCTGGCCCCCCTCTATCCCTTTACCCCTCTTCCCTGCCCCTCCCCCCCTCCCTGCTGCTCCCCCTGCTGTCTCTAAAGACCGTTACGCCACACTGCCTCTTTATTCTTTTCGGTACGTTATCATCCTTTCATCTCCTTTTTATTGCTACTGTTGCCTGACGAGGTGGGCTTATCTTGACCCTTGTTGTTGGGTTTTTTTTTCTTATTAACCACTGATGGCTCATCAGGCTACAGAGCCATTTTGGAGCCATGTGGGGCGGGTGTCCTTTTTTTTTTTTTTTTCATTTTGGAGGGCATAACCCATGTTCGTTGTTGTGTGAGTGTGTGTGGGTGTGTGTGTGTGTGTGTGTGCGTAAAAAGAGATTAGAGCAAACTATTGAAAGTATCAGCATTTCATTTGATTTTGAACAGCTGAGGGTACTTGTCCACGGGCAACAAACATCCGCAGTTTTTCGTCTTCAAAGCCAGCAAAATCCCCTGAATGAATATGTAGCTCCTCTAATAGAACGTGGAGATAATTTGGTTCAAAGATGATCGGGAAGCTGTTCTAAATTCTAAAGCAACCCTCTTGGAAGTGGATAAAAGCCAATGCTTTATTTGGTCCAATTTCAACCCATGGAACTTTATCAAATTTTATTTGTTGGGTTTATTTCTCCACGGCTGCCTTTACCCTCTCAGCAAGAGTGGATAAAAATTGAAATGCTGCTGCTTTTTAGTGATTTTGAGATGACATATCCCCGGGTCTATGTCACCATATTGTTCTTTTGCAGTTTGTCTCAATTTTCCCCAATGTGTAGGTATCTGCATGTTTAGTTTCTTTCTGCATGTTTCTCTATCAGATCCTGTCAAGTTAACAGTCCTTCTACTGTAGAGTGATTTACTGATCAAAACTACTCATTTTTAACTCAGATTTTTGTCTTCAAATCACTTGCCCATCAAACAATTTAGCTGTTATCCTGCCTTTGTTTTCTTAAGAGGCTTTTGTAGGATTAGTTTGACAGCTTTCATGCTGAATGAATTGTTGGTGGAAACCCTCAAATAACCGATTCTAACTTATTGAGCCACCATTTACATTCCAACAGTGCAAATATCTAAATGATTTTTTTTCCCTGATTCGGTGGTTCAAATTATGCTCTTTGCTGTGATTGGCTGTGTTGCTCTTTATTGTACAATTTTTTTCCCCCAGTTGGTCAAAATTTTTGTTTTGACAAGTTTTTTTTTCTGTCACTTCCCAGGTGTTTATGGCGATGTGATGAGAGTCAAGATCCTTTTCAATAAAAAAGAGAATGCTCTAATTCAGATGTCTGATGGCACACAGGCACAGCTAGGTACAGCCACCTACCACCAACCCCACTAAACACTGTTTGTCAAACACTCATACATATGAGGTTTTTCTTTAATATATGGTACTTGTCACATCATTTTGTTGTGTAGTCTTATATATAGTTTATTATGATTTTGTATTTTTATTTATTTATTTTTTTAGTTGGCCTAGATTAGGCAACTAGAGTTAAATGGCACTGCCAGAATTTCTCAGAGATTTTGTTTGTGTTTTGTAGCACTTTATGATTGTACCAAAAATGCTATAGTTATATTTGATTAGCTAATATTTTGAGAATATTTCTAATTCACCTCCTAATATTCACAAAATGTTTTGTGTTACAACTTTTTTTTTTAACTCACAAGCATGGAATTTAAGCAAAGTTAGTCGAGCTGTATACAGTCAGACCAACATCTTGTTAGCTGCAGATCTCGAAACTGCCTGTAGCAGAGCCTAAGTAATTAGGGGCCATTTTTTCATTGCAAGTGGAAAAGGGCAAGTTGGGGCCTGGTAGAGCTTTATCCAAAAAACAAAACTTCATAAAACACATCTGTGGCCCAACTGAAAAAAGACATTGAATCAATATGGTTTCATCTTGGGTTGCCATGTTTTTGTTTTTTTATCTCTTTGGACCCATTTAGTACACAAGGCTATTGGGCATGCACCAAGCCAATCATATTTAAGATACTAGCTAGTGCATGTGACTCATTAAAGGTACCTCAACATGCATTTACACATATTCTTCCCTCACAGCCATGAGCCACCTGAACGGCCAGCGGCTTCATGGCAGGGCCATGCGTGTGACCTTGTCCAAACATACCACTGTGCAGCTTCCCAGGGAGGGCCACGAGGACCAAGGCCTCACCAAGGACTACAGCAACTCATCACTGCACCGCTTCAAGAAACCTGGCTCCAAGAACTACTCCAACATTTTCCCCCCTTCTGCCACACTCCACCTCTCCAATATACCGTGAGTGCTGCTGCAGCTCATTTTCATTCTCTCCTGTGCCCTTTGCTCTTCAAGCTTTTTCAAAGAAGGTTGAATCAGTTCATATGGATACAACGTTTATTGACGGAATGAACTGATTCAACCTTCTTTGATTTTCTTAACTGGATTATTGAGAAATTCAAGCGTTCCTTTGTAATCATTAATCATTTTTTTCTATATTGAGATCTTAGGTCTAATTGTAACTTTATTTTCAAAGATGTGCTACTTAAGATTCACCTCTGTTAGACTTAATTATGCCTTTTGTGGTTTTTTTATGCTGTAGTAGTAGTTTAACAAAACAATGCTTACATGTAATAATTATCAGCAAATAAAGTGGAAATGTATGACTAAGTAGTCTGTTTCCCACTTAACCATTCCCACTCTTTGTTTCCATGTAGGCCTTCTGTGGTGGAGGATGACCTCAAGGGGCTCTTTGTCAGCTCAGGGGCCACAGTCAAGGCCTTCAAGTTCTTCATGTAAGTCTCAATTTATCTACTTTTACTTGATCATCAGAAACTTTTTTTTCTTAAAACCAGCCCCTGTTTTTTTTCTTTACAATGAATTTATTTCTTTGTAACTGACCTTGACAGTAAGAGTGTAAGTCAGTCAGGAAATAGTTGGGATAAAAAGGGATTTAGTGTGCGCAAGTAAGGCATTTTGTGAAACGTAAAAAACATGTATATCCCTAAGAAAATTCAATTTCAAAAGTCAACATAGCCACATCCACAATAGAAGGCAACATGAAAACATTCACAAGTTCACACCTTTTACAGGTATCTCTCATTCCTGTTTGTTTCGTTTTCAGGAAGGACCGCAAGATGGCGCTGATCCAGATGGCCTCAGTCGAGGAAGCCATTGAGTCCCTCATTGAGTTCCATAATCATGACTTGGGAGAGAACCACCACCTCCGAGTCTCCTTCTCAAAGTCCACCATCTAGTGTCCTTCGCTCAAGTGCCCTCACTTCTCTCTCCACCTCCACCTGAGTCCACTCATTCTAAGGTTGCCTTTAGAGGGAATGGCTGCCGTAACACAATCAGGTTCATGTTTCATTCCAGAATGTTGCCCCCTTGCTTTTCTATTCGCTACCTGTCATTAATTAGACGTCATCATTGATGATTAAAGTTTGTGCAACATTCTGTAATGAAACGCCTTATGTTGGAGTTGAAGTAGGGGCGGCTAATAGACTGTCACTTTAGACCAAATCGCTTAAAAAGAACACCCTCCACCATGGATGTACACTTCTGTGGATGAATCGGATCCACACCAGACACACTTCAGCATTCCTTGACTATTACTATACTTGTATGGATATATATCTGTGTGTGTGTTTGTGTGCGCCTTTTTCAAAATGCCACTTTGAACCTATAGGGCCAGTCAGAAGGAGTTCAAGACAGTTTCATTGAGTCAGACCATTTATGTTTCCTCTTGGATATAATACACATTCTTTTTTTTTTTAATTTCTTCTCTTTTTTTTTAAATCTTAAAAACCCACCTATTTGCTTCTGGGGATCTACACCACTAGCTATAGTGTCTTACTAAGGAAGCTCTGTAATATCTTTGACCTGTGCCTTATTTTGCCCCTAGCCAGATTGCCTTAAACATTGCTCTGGCCATAAAATGCTATCCTTCATGCCTTTTGATTTATACCAGCATTATTTTGTGAGAAGGGGCGAGTGGCTTATGTAACGTTTTTCCCCTTTCTCAAACAGAACATGTTTTTACAAGCAGTTTTGTTTCGCATATAGCCTCAGTATATATGTATGTAGAAAATGAATGTAAGTCAACTAGATGCCTATGATATCCTGGCTAGGTGCTGTGGCTCTATTAGGTATGTTGTGGCAGGAGTAGAGTTGTCTCCAGCTATCCCCACCCACTTATATTTAGTCCTTTCTCACAAGTGGCCCTGCCATATTGGGGGCCTCGCTTAACCATATTATATTCCTCTATGGGTAGATGCCTTTTTTTCTATTTCTTCGTATCTTTTGTTTTTTAATGTTAGCATTTACACAAATATCACTTCTATACTGTATTGCATATCTGTAGTGGCTGAGTTTGATAATCACAGTGCCTTGACTTCCTGAGTTAGTAGCATCTCTGGGGCTGAAACATTTTCTTGTCTGGGTGGTCAGCCCTGTTTACCTATTATTCAGATGTTTATATTACTCTGCCTTTCTGCGAAGATGTCTTCATTCCCCTTGGATTGAGAAATCCTTCATGTTATGCTTGGAGAGAGCAGCTCGGAGGCATTTGTCAGTTGATCATGACCACTGGTGAAATCAGTTCTACCTACCAGCTGGATTGTGTTTCTAGAAAATCCCGGTAGATATTTTCTTTATATCCTGGACAAAAGGGCAGGAATGACTTCCTACATATCTGAGTGTCCACTTGGTCTCCAGTCAGGTTCTTTAGTGCACTTTGTCTCCCTGTTAGGTGCGAGTCGGCTACATCACACTGAAGTCTTAAATGTCGTCACATTCCTGTGTGCCTCCAGGCACCAGATTCTGCAGCCTCAGCCATGATAGTCTTGGACCAGATGCAGAAGTGCTCTGTCTATTTTTTTAAAGGAAGATTCTTATGCATGGTTTAACATTAAGTTTCATGTAGCTACAGACGGTTATTGCTGTTAAGGACCAAAGTTTCTCCCACCCCTGCTGTTTTCTAGTGTTGTGATATTTTAAATGTTATATTTTTTTCCATATTCCCACATTTCCAGACAAAGATAAGGCTTTCAGATGCCTTTCTTCCTCTTGTTTTCTCAAACAGTTACATGAAGTTAAATGGGCTTTTGAGCAACTAGTTATACTGTTCATTGTATCCTTCTTGTTTAATGAACATTAATTAAAAGCCTAAATTGTTAGAGAATTTAGAATTGATTCTTATTGGAACCACAGTAATAGCTGTGATGATGGTGTATTAGATTATATATGCCTTCCCTTTTTGTTGTTGTTGAAAGCTTTCATTCCTTTTTTATATGGGGGCGGGGGGGGAGTATATGAAGCGGGGTCAATGGTTGTATATATTCATGTTTTTGTACCACAAAATCATTTGAATTATATATCCACTTTACATTCAAAACATGTATATTTTGATAAACAGTGCAGATCTGTTGAGCTCTCTGGAGCTGTAAAGGCAATTTTTGTACCACAAAGACATTAAACCTATCTGAACACAGAAGTGTCTCTGTATGTGCCCCCGCTCCCCCCCCTGGGCTACCCTGTTCCTTCTCCTCACATCTTCTACTGCTTTCAATAAATCCTTAGTTTGTTCTTTCTTCCATCTGGCTTCGTTTGGTTTCTGTCTCTTCCACCCTGTCCTGTGGAACTTTTGACCTGTATTGGTAACACCATAACATTTTCAGCGTTTCCTGTCCTATTGACCAACTGGTGGGTTTTTATGTAATCTCACTTTATTTCTGACTTGATACTCATCCCATTTTAAGCTTGACTAAATGTCTTGACTGAGCTCATCCTCCATCCCAATCCCTTGGTGAAACCACTTTGATGGTATTGAATGCAGAGGATGGCAGGGCAGGAAGTTGACTAGTTATGCATGACTGGCTATCAGTGGTCACCAGTTGTGATAAATCCTCACCACAACTTGCTGCTATGACCTTTTAAGGAGAGGTGTGGGTATTTATGTTTCGAGTTTGTCATGTATGTAAGCAAGTCCTACATTTGTTTTCATAATAAAATGATTATTTTGCTAGCTCCGTGTACAAGAGGCAAATAAAAGCACTTAAGAGAGGTCAAAGTGCAAGGACAGGATACATGTGCAAAAACATTAGGTGCAGACTTTGGATGTGCTTTGTTGGTCTGTTTATACAAGGACTAGCCATGTCACTATAGCCTGCACTACAAAAGTCAACAGGACTTGAATATAACAGATGAATGCGGTTATCGGGCGTATCAGGTGATTTTTTTTCGGGGGGGGGGGTGGAATAAGCAAACGCAAAACTGATTTACAGCAGGTATACACCCGTCTGCCACTAGATGGCGGTCTTGCTCTCGAGATGAAAGGCTGGTTAACGGGTGACTAGCTGCCACTCGTGACGTCAATAGTGTTAAATCCCAACTATTCAAGAAATTCAAATCTATCAAGTGCCACATTATTCCCCCATCGTCCCCCCCCCTCCTGCTAAATGATACAGCAGATTATTCTGGGATGTCCCATGCTTTTTAAGAAAGGGGCAATTGAGAGAAGCAGAGAAGGCCTATTTCCTTGGGTTTAACAGGAGATGGATTTTGCTGCGAGCTATAATCCCACCACCTTGTGGTATGGGGGCATGTGTAGTGATCTTTGGGTCAGTGTGGAGGTCGCTATAATGGCACATTTCATGTTTTCAGTGGAGCTGAAGTAGCCTGCAGCCGGTCAGTTGGTAAGTATAAGATGGCAGGAATAAATAAAAACAAATTTAAAGCGTCACAACACTCAGCCCGCGTCAGATGTGGAACGAGCTGTTGAGCCAATTGAGATATCAAGTTATTTTGATGAAAGCGGTGATCTCCAAAGAATCTTTACACGAAATCACTTCCCCCAAAATATGCCGGCCAGTATCAAGTGAGCTGCATCATAATTTCTGACACGTTAATTCAGCCTGCGTTTATAGCCTCCTGCATCTCGGTGCATCAATGCCTATCACGAAGCGCCATGGCTGGAGCTTGATGCGCTAGGGCTGATTTGATTCCTCAGACCCTTGTTTACTTGCAGCGCCTTCATATTTCACACACTGGGCGAGTCATTCAGAGGCAGGCCCTGGCTACACCAAAAGTCCATATATTGGATATATTGAAATGCAGAGTTTGTGTAATTGGGTGGAAGGGTACCTCGAAGGATAGGTCGCAGGGGTCACATAATCTTCGCCGAGAAGAACATTGTGAGCCTTGAACTTGGGGGAACTTCACGCAAAAAAACAACACAACACTATAGATGAGAAGAACAGAGCTAACCGGGATCGTTGTCGTAAGTCTGTAACTGTGTGTGTGGCTTGTGTTGTCTGCACATTTTCAAGCAGGGATAGGCAACATGATCCAGCAAGGGCCAGTGTGGGTGCAGGTCTTTGTTCTAACCAAGCAGTTGCACACCTGAGTCTACAAGTCAAGGTCCTTAGCAGAGACTATTGGTGGACTAATAGAATCAGGTGTGTAATTGCTTGGTTGGAAGAAAGACCTGCAGCCACACCGGCCCTTGCTGGATCATGTTGCTCATCCCTGGACGCTTAGCATTCACATTGTAAAATAGGAACCTCTCAACAGGGCTGAAGCTAGCTCTTCTTGAATTGTAGTTTTGTTTTGTTTTGTTTTGGGGTTTTTTTGGCAGACCAACCCGTCTGGAAAAGCAGCAAGCCGGCATGCGTAAGAAACACTCATCGAAAGAGAAACACATCGAAATATCGATTTCTTTGAGCGCGTTAAAGGTGATGAAGCAAGCGTTTCTGTGAAATCCTACCTCAGATGAAGCCACATGGGCAACTCCGAGCGAGCGATGGACCAGATGTGAGGGGGAGGACTGCAGAGAATGGTGGTGGGCATGCTGGAAAAAGAAACAAAAACGGTTTTTGCCAGTTGCCTTATTGATAAAGAGTCCCAATTTCAACTCAAAAACGCAAAAATGTTTAACATCTTAGAGCAGATGCATTTTTGGAGGGGTTACAACGCCCCCCCTCCTCCCAATGAGACGCTACAAGTTTATATACTAAACCAGGCTCATCATGAAGAGCTGGGGGGGGGGGCGTCGTTTTGACGGCGTATTCGTGAATGTGATCCTCATGTGTCTGAGACCATAGCGGTGGTATCAGTGCTGTGACCTCGGACGTGACAGTTATTTGACAAGGCACGAAGCAGACGTCTCACGCCAGACTCGGGGGGTTTCTGTGTGTTCGGCGAGTCGTGACCCCTCGTAGGGTTTGGCTGCACGGCAACAGGCTGATGGAGCTGCGTGGGACTAAGACCAAAGTGCGTGGTTTTGGTGATCCCGCCACATCTGGTTGTGTTTATTTGGCCTCTCTAATCAAGCGAGTGTTGGCAAACGCGGAGACCACACGTAAACAGGGCCCCCGAAGCGAGTCTGGCGGTGGCTGGAGTGGGATGGAGAGGGGAGAGGGCCTTTATGTTTCAGCCCCAACACCGTCCAGAGAACTGCCCTGCAAAACGACCCCCTCCCTACAGTACACCCCTCCCCTCCCCCACACACACGCACTGTCTGCTCACTCGCTGAGCGGAGGAGTGTCGTGCGAAACGTGCTCATGTGAACGGTCGTCGCTGACGCTTTTGGGGATCATCCGCGTCACTGTAATTTATTTGGGGTTTGAGTGCAGAGTAATCTCAAGACTCCAGCAGCAGTCAGCTACTCTGGGATTAAAGGCCCCTTCCAGCACCGCACACCCACCCTGTACATATCCCCCTCGTTCACGGTGATTTAGGATCACTTAGAGAGCCCTCATATCTGAATCCAGGTAATGTTGTTTAGTCTGCACAGATTACACGAGACTTAGTGTTACTTTGAGAGTGACGCAGCAAAGGAGGCCGGGGCCGAGGCGGGTGATGAACAGTGTCTTGTGGTCTATGGTGGCTTCCTTTCGAAAACCACCAGGAGGATTATCCACCTGTTTTCATATGCACGCCTCAGACAGATGTTGAATAATTCATCCTCACAGGCGGACAACATGCAGCTGTATTTGGGTTACGGGGGGGGGGGGGGTGCACAGGTTCGCTTCCTGTCTGGATTCATGCGGCCCAAATTATAGGCGTTACTCTGCAAGGCAGAGCAGGCTGTTGGAAAAAACTAGGACGCTTTGCACGAAGGCTCCAGGACGGAGAAAGAGAAGAGGCGATACGACGTGAAAGACGGAGCTGCGGACTCACGGGCCTGTTGAACGGTGTTTGAGGAGTCATTCGGGGCCCCTTTTTTGGGGGGGAGGCCCTCCACCCTCGGGGGGCCCTCCACCCTCCCTGCAGTTGTTACTTATCAGAGTTTGTGCACAACACAACCAGGCCCATGCAAGGGATCACTGTCGGGCTCTAGTTTTTACCGACTCACAAGTTTGAGAGTCGGCGCTGCGCTGCTTGCCCTTTGTGATTAATGGCCGCTGATGGGAAATGATGCCGCTGTTCCGCCATCCGTCAAGCGCCCGACCCCCTCTCCAGACCCATCCATCAGGTGGCACCTGCCAAACAGAAAGATCAAGCGGACAGTTAACTTTATGCCGGGCGCTTAATACCGGGGACTGCGACGCTTTAATGAGTCGCCGTCGGTTGGCAGCGGGTTTGCCGGCTGTATAGGGCGCAGCGAGCCAGCCCGGGTCCCTGGAGGTGAGAGGCGCAGCTAAGCCCACCCCCACCCGCACAGGAGAGAGAGGGGGGGGGGAGAGGGGAGAGAGAGAGAGGGGGGAGGGTTGGATAGAGAGAGAGAGAGAGAGAGAGAGGAGAGAGAGAGAGAGAGAGAGAGAGAGAGAAGAGAGAGAGAGAGAGAGAGAGAGAGAGAGAGAGAGAGAGAGAGAGAGAGAGAGAGAGAGAGAGAGAGAGAGAGAGAGAGAGAGAGAGAGAGAGAGAGAGAGAGAGAGAGAGAGAGAGAGGAGAGAGAGAGATGTGCAAGTCGGCGAGGGGGCTTTGCTTTACACTGGAGTCGGGATACCGGTGAGTGCTGTCCACTGCGGGTGGCGGGAAGGGGTTTGGATCGGAGCAGGTCTGAGTCGAGGTCGTGATTCCACGGCGCCGGTCAGCGGATCGCGCAGCGCGCCGGTGATGAGGTCACGCTGGGCGGCAGCCAGCGGCCGCGGAGGGAGCGCCACCTTGAGACGCCGCTGTTCTGCAGCAGTTGCGTGACTCCGTTCGCTTCCGCGAGAGAGGAGGAAGGAGCGTATTTTCCACGCGGGGATCTGGTTTTGGATCTGGTTTTCTTATCTTGAGCTTTTTTTTTGTTATTTTTTTGTTAAAGGTCAGAGGGATGTGTTCCGGGCTGCTTTATTTGTGAAGAGATTTTTTTTTGTTTTTGTTTTTTTTTCATTTTTGTTTTTTTTGGCTCTGAGAATCCGTAGAGGAGACGTTAAAACCAAGCGTGCGCCGGTTGGGAAAAAGAAAACCGCTACCACACCACCACAACCAGCACCAGCACCAGCAGCAGCACCACCGAGATCTGGGTAAACGAATATGACGGCCGGGTTTGACGGCATCTTGGGCCTCCTGTCGAACGAAATGATCGAACCGAGCCCGAGTGTGACTCGCACATAGAGGAGCAGCGTATCCAGGTCGCGCGTAATGGAGAAAAAGTTTGGGACCTTGCAGAGGAGACGCACTCGCAGCATCCCGCCGACGCACGCGTGTTAAACGGCAGAATCGGGCTGTTCCTGTCCGGCCAAGTTTGGTTTTTTTTAAACGACATTGAACTGTCCAGCATGACTTAAAGTGCCCTCGGCTGATCGGAATCCACAGCAAATCCACGTTCGATGCCCCCCCGGCCGCCTGGTCCAAACGCAGAGGGAGCTTAGCGAGGGTTTCTGTCGGCGCAGCGGCGCAGTCAAGGCTTGATCCCAGTTAGAGCGCGTTTCCTGTGGATGTCTATGATGCTGTGCCAGCTCGGGCAGAGGTGTGTGATGGAGGTGATGGTGCTCACCATCCTGTCCTGGGTGTCGGTGTGGCAGAGGAGAAGATCATATTTGACAGACACGCTGTCTACTGGAACAGCTCCAACCCCCAAGTAAGTGAAGAGTTACCGTGTGTGTGTGTGTGTTCGCGCGCGCGTGCAAACGTGTGTCTGTGTGCGTTAACGCACTTGTTTGCGTACGTTCGTGTGGCGCATGCACGTTTGCTTGCGTGCGTGTGTCTGCCTGTCACGTCCGTGTGACACGTCTCGTGACGCTCAGCTGTCAAAATGAAGGGAGGCCTCGATGGGAGCCGTAACCTCCCGCCGTGTGGTTTGTTGAAAATCTACCCATGTACATACATATACATACCCCCCCCCCCATATCCCACTCTCTCTGGACACATCCGTCTTTCT